>NW_017306406.1:992504-1049208 GCF_000935625.1 Nanorana parkeri | reverse complement strand
TATATATATATATATATTCTAGTGGAAAGGTAAAGGAAGTAAAGTAGGGTATTTTTTTGGCAAAATGAACATTCTATTTTTTAAAAAATTTGTAGAGCCATACACCCTGCATATCATTTAGAATGTTTGTTGTGTGGGAATAGAGGCAAAAAGCAATCGGTCTTTTGTATATTTTCTTTTCAGGTCAAGTGTAATGTAATACCTCATTATGGCCACTAGATGGAGCTGAGGAGCATAAGAAATAAATACTTATTTCCTGTGCTCCTCAGCTCCATCTAGTGGTTTTAATGTAGTATTATATTACATTCAACCTGTAAAGAAAATATAGTAAGAATGTTTGTTTGTTTTTGCCTATGTTTGCACAGAATGAACATTCCCAGAGATTCGCTGGGCAAATGGCTCTGCAGATTGTTTATAAATAGACCTCTTAGTCTCTTCTAATGGAAAAAAAACATACTACCAACTATTTGTATTATTATTATTATTATTGATTGATTATTTTTTTTTACTATAGTTCCACTTAAAATGTTCGGTACTATTGCAAGTCAACGGACCCTCCGTTGACTTGCAATTTCCATCTGGTTTTGGTGTGAATGCACCCTATATGTCAGCTTTGAGGGCAGCTAATATCTACAGTAGTTGTTTTTCATGCCGGCTATCAAATGTACAGTTTCAATTTTGCTTACGGTATATTCAGGTAGAACTCCGAGGTATGTATAAAGTATGCCAGAAATCTTTATCTGCTCTCCTTCTGTGCCACAGCAAGTATTCATTTTTAACATCTAAATCGGAGCGGTATCAGGTTATTGGGGGCAGAAGGTGGCTGTTCTGATGGAATGTATCAAATACTGCAGAACAGTGCGTAAAGGCTCAAATAGCAAGATCATCGCAAAACAACAGTAACTCACAGCTCTGCTGTCTCTGCTTTCATTTGAAACAAGCAATATTTTTCTGTTGTCTGACTTCTGTTTAAAGTGTATGTCTGGGCAAAGTTTTTTTTAAAAAGCCCCAAAATCATGTGCAGTACATCTCTGATATAAATGCACTTTTATCCAATTTTTCCCTTGAAAAATGCTGCAACAAATCATGTGAACCTGCTGGAACTGACAACACGGTGCCCCTGTTACACTGAAATTCCAACCAGTGTTGTCAGCCCTCCCTGAGTTCACCACTGCAGGGTAACACAAAAATCGCCCCCCCCCCCGCCCCCTTTATTTCCCCTTTATTTCCCCTTTATTGTGTACATAGAGGATGCTTGCAGCTAATGGAAGGGCATGCACATGGGGCATATAACTGAGATCCTGAGGTTATGTTTTTTTTGCCTTGCATTCTGCTCTAATGCTCACAGTTTTGCTCTGCAGCACGTGCTACAACGCGATGCTCATTATCGTATGTTTCCTTTGGCATGCAGGACTACAATGATGAAATTAGACAGGCACAGCTGCAGGAACTCACTTACCTGAATGGTGGATCAGAAAATGCAGAAGTCCCAGGTGCTCGCGGGAAGCAGTCTGTTCGCCCCCGGGGGGCACCGGTGTCCGCGTTGGCAAGGTAACGCTGCATTTTAAGAGCATCTCAGAAGTATTTGTATTTAGGAAGTTTGAACAGCTATTTAAAATATCAGCTCATATGTAAATCACTCCTCTTTCCTGCTATCAGGGCCAATTAAATTCAATTATGGCAAAAATACAGTGAAGGGAATTTATCAAAACTGGAGCAGACATAATCTGGAGCAGCTGTGCATGGCAACCAATCGGCTTCTCTCTTTCATTTTAAAATTTTAACTCTACAAACTGAAGAGAGAAGCTGCTTGGTTGCCATGCACAGCTGCTCCAGATTTTGATAAATTCCCCCCAGCATGTTATAACCTGAATTGGAGTGAGATGGAGAAGCAGATCTTGTATATAAAGCAAGTCTGAGTGTCATTTTTGCATATGATTGAACTTCATGACGGCGGTCACTCCAGTCTCTTAGAGGTTGGTTATGGAAAGGTAATAAGTCACAATTGGCTTCTTACCTTAGATGTAGTGGCTGCATTTGTTTTTCTTTTATCGGTCTTCTTTTTTCTTTAAATTCTCCTGGTGATCCTGCCAGTAACACATTTCTTATCTTATAGAGACAACACTCACTCAATGTACTGTTTCTATGTAGGAGCAACAGACAGAACTTTTCTCTGTAACATATGGGAGAAGTGTTCTGTAGTCCACACAGAGACCTGTTAACAATGTAACTGATAGGAGCGCAGCCGAGACCACTATATATTTGTTATCAAATGTAAGTTATCAAATCACATGATTTCTGGCATCAACAGGTTTTTTGTGAACTTGTTGACTGATATAACAATGGTATTTAACAGAACAAAAGGGAGCGAATAAGCAACGACCATTGTGAGGGTTTACATACGCTTTACACATGGGAGCAAAGAGTGTGTGTGCAAACTACTACCTAGGGAGTCCACCACTGGGAAGTCCGAGATGGAGAAGGACCTAGGGTGTGCTCATAGATCAAAGACTAAGCAGTAGCACGCAGTGCCAAGCAGCAGCCAGCAAGCAAACAGGATGTTATCCTGCATAAAAATGAAAAAAGGGAATGGAAGGCCTAAGCTATGAAGATCGCCTCAAGAAATTAAATTTGTTCTTCTTAAAAAAGAGGCGCTTGAGGGGGGACCTAATTGCAGTTTTCAAAATCATAATAAGGACAACAATATTCGGAATAGGATGTTTACACCAGGAACCAAGAACTCTACTAATGACACAAGGACAGTGGCATAACAATTGCCATAGTAACCCAGGCGGCCGCTATGGGGCCCGGGACTCAGGGGGGCCCAGCCAGGACATCCCCCTGATGCCGTACGGGCCGCCTGGGTCGCTGGCTGTCACTGGCAGGTGTGAGGAGGAACATGTTGTTCCTACACACACACACACACACACACACACACACGTTGAACTAGATGGGCCTGTGTCTGTATTCAACCTTACCTACTATGTTACTACCTTTACCCCCTTTCACTAAAAATCACATCAGCATGTAGCTCTGCATGCTGATATCAAATCATGTTATATTCATTTTATGATTTGCCTCTTAGGCATTAGTGATATAATCCTGGCCTTACAGATGCACCCTGGGAAGGATACATCATCAGTGCCTTCCTGGGAAATGTCATCTGCCAAATCTCACAAGATTTCGGGGAAGGGCATTTTTTTCCCCCCGAGATGATGTGCACTGTCACATGTTCCAGGAGGCAGACCCAGAGTTCCAGGAAGTAAAGGGAGTTGGAATAATTTGTGATTAAAGGAGAACTATGAGGTGAGTGATTTTCAGCCTAATAATCTGAGCCGACCTGTGACAATAAAACTGTCACAGGTCGGCTCAGTAGATCGGGAAGTGGGCGAACACATACCGGCGCTCGCTCACTTCTCGATCCTGTGCCGGCAGAGAGCCGTGAAGGGGGAGGGACTGGATTCCTCCCTCCCCTGTCCGATCCTCCAGCGCTGACTGGCGGAACGGATGGGGGAGGGGGCGTGTTCAGCTGGCTCTGCCTCTAGATAGGCAGAGCTAGCTGTCACTCACTCAGCTGGGTGGATCCAGACATAATTGTCGGTCTCCGTTCCGGCGTCTCTCGCGGTATACTGAGCTTTGGGTGACGGGAGGACGCTAGTTTGTGTCCTCCTGTTACCCTTAGGAGAACTATGGGGAAAAGCCCTAACCCCATAGTTCTCCTTTAATGAAAATGGCCACTTTGAGAGGAATGAAAATAATGCAAAGAATAAAAATCCAGCAATGAACTAGAAGTATCTGTTTGTAAATTGTCATTACTAAACATTTCCAAAGGGGCCCTTTTTTTTTTTTTTTTTAGGGTAAGGGTGAATTTCCTCTTTAAGTGAATGAGCTGAGTTTGTGTTAATTTGGTTGTGCATTACTTGGCCTCTTTATTTCTTAAGTTGTGTGGCGTTTTTACTGAGCTGTTTATCGACTGACCTATTTATTGATTGATGTCTATTGATTGACTTAATCATTAGGGCTGATATCACTTGGCATGTTGACATGAGTATTTGTTCTTTATACAGGAGAGTTGTGTGATTCTGCAACAGCAACACTAAAAATGCTCTCTCCCCCAACTGGAACCTGTATTATTTATGGGAGGGAGCTGGTCTTGATCCGTATTCCATGTATTACTTAGTAGCTCAGAAGGGCAGACAAACATGGTGTTGGCAGTGGTGTCCCTAGACTTTTTGCTGCCTGAGGCCAGGAGGTAGGGGTAATGCGGTGCACAAGAGTGACACTGCCCTCTGCAGACTAGGATGCTCTGATTGGTGTATCACCCAACTTCTGGCAAGCAGTGATGTCACTGCTTCCCAGGAGCTGGGCAAGGCACTGGCTAGAGCGTTCCAGGTTGCTAAGGGCCATACACATCTCCATGCCTGGCTCTCAGCAACCCGGGACGCTCTGGCCGGAAACGATTGTGCAACAGAGTAGCTACTATACAATAAATATGTGGTAATAGCCTCAGGCTGCCTCATTAAAGGAATGGCCCTGGGGCATAGGGCACATCAGCATATATTTATAGCCAAACCTTTTTTTTTTACTCCATAGAAGCCTTTGCTTCTATACACAGAATTGATGATGGCCAACATGCCTAACACAGCTGTGTGTAGTTTGTAAAAATGGCTCTTTTATATTAGACTTGCTAGTTTAGCACAGATACAATCTAGATGTAAAGTTGTCCATTGGCAGAAAGTAAGATTTTTCACGGCTCTGCCCACTATACTGAAATGAGGAATAACCCTGTTATTTTGAAAGGACTTTGGTATGCTTGCTCACCTACTTTGTGAGTCCCGTCATCTGGTCCCAACATATGCCAAGGTAAAATGGGACCAGCCCTCCTATAAATTAACCAACCAGTGTGTAAACTCTTTTGACACCAGGGGTAGAGATGTCACAGTTTTGGCACCCAACATGAGGTGTGTTGTTGATGGTGTTGGAAAAGTTTGAATTGCATAACTTTTTGACAAAACACAGGCATTAAAGATGAAGTATTGGGAAAGTAAAATGTACTTGTTCTAATACTTAGAGCTGGCATGTGACACTGCAAGTATAACATGCTAGCCCTATAGGTTTAGAGCTGAGCGACCACGAACAGCTGATCACTCAGCTCATGGCCTTCTCCCTGCAGAGAATGGTGACTGTCAGTCACAGCTTCTCGCAATGATTCTACCCTCCTCTCTTTGTTCCTCCAGCACTCTTTGGAGATACCGACAGTGGAGGGGGTGGAAACTGCTGGCTGTAGAGAGGCAGAGTCAGCTGTAAATTAGGCAGCGAGGTGGATCCCGACAGTATTGTTGGGATCCTTCCCAGCTACAACGCAGCTAGGTGCTGTCGGCAAATAGCAGGTAGCAGCCTTCTAGATGCTAATTTTGGCTAACAGAAGTACATTAGTAAATATACTCCTTTGACGCAAAAGAGGACTACAGCCAAATAAAAGGTTGAGCTCCAGTTTTCTTTTAAGTTCCTGTGAACTAATACACTGTATGGATTTTGTGAGAAGTCTTCGGAGAAGACTTTGGTGTTGTCCTGTTGGCTGGAATATGTTGATGCAAAAAACTCTATACTTGTTTTAGTACCAAGTTAGAGAAGATGGTGGAGTCTGGGATTTAATTCCCTGCTCTGTATTGTAGGCTTGTAACTAGAGATAAGATAACATGACCTTGAGGGGTCTGTTATCTGACCATGCAGAACATCTAATACAGCAGGCATGTCAGACTAGGTTGTTTTCTCGGCCACATGTAGTATTCTTGCTCCTTTTTTGACTCTAGCATTGGTTTCAGTTATAATCTGAATGAGGCCCCAGGTGTTATCCAGTTGATAATTGCTATATTTCCTTATGTCGTTATTGTATCTCAATACCTAAAGGGATGTTTAAAGGCTCTTTTTCCATATTGTTGGCTGCAGTTGCTATTATAACATTAAGTACCAGAGTGCTGTAATCTTTTTATTTTTTCATGGAATCAAGTGGTGTGGTCCTTTGAAGAATAATCCGCTCAATTTGGCCCACTGTTTCATTTCAGTTTGCCATGTCTGATATGCAGGATCACTGTTTGTGTTCCACTGACCAGGAGGGGATTAATAATAAGCCTTTGTGGTTGTATTTTCCATATTGTTCAGGATGGCTTGCTATAGACCTCCTTGCTGTTGCTTGATTCGGATTTTTACCTTAATACTATTTTGGATATTTATGAAGATTGCTGGTCTAACGATACATCAAGCTGGCCTAAAGGGTACATGTGTACTTAAATTAAAGATACTTTGTCCTTCTGCTCTGCTTATTTAAGAACTGTTTCCTTTCGTTGACTTCTTTTTGTAGTTTGCCTCTTTGTATTGTTGCTAAATTGTTCTGTAGAATGAAATGCTTTGATGCCCCATTGCATTTTCCTCCTATGTTGAGTAAGAGTGTATCCCCTAAAAGTAAACACAAAGGGAGCGCCTTTCCTAGTGCAGATCAATTTATTTCAATAAGCATGAAGTAAAAAGGAGATAAAATGGTACTCACAAACATGAGTGTTACACAGGCATGGAATGGGAGCTGACATGCAGTAAGGCATCCACTAGACAATTCCTGTGTGTGATGACGTTGACGCGTTTCCGGGGCACGCCCCCTTCATCAGAAATTGATCTGCACTAGGAAAGGTGCTCCCTTTGTGTTTACTTTCCAGATTCCCAGCTTTCCTAGGAAAGGTGCTCCCTTTGTGTTTACTTTCCAGATTCCCAGCTTTCCCGGCTTCTTTGGGGCAGCATCCTGCAGTATGCCTGAGAAGATTTCCCAGTGAGGACTGATAGTTAGTGGCGCTTCATTGTTTTTACTGTGTTACTAGAGTCTATCCCCTTGTCAGTATATAGTAGGGATGCACCGATACTAGTATCGGTGCCGATACCGAGTATTTGGGTGAGTACTCATACTCACCCAAATGCTCCGATACCTAGCACGAGTACTTCCTGTATCAGGAAGCCAGGCAGCGCATCATTACACGGTGTCCGGTTTCCTGATTGGCCAGGAAACGGCTACATGCTCTCTCGTCACTTGTGATGAGAGAGCATGGAGCCGACTTCCTGACCAATCAGGAATGCCGGTTAGCGTGCAATGACGCACTGCCCGGCTTCCCGATTGGTCAGGAAGCTAGCAAATCCGGAAGCCGGGCAATGTGTAATGACGCAGAGCCCGGCATTCTGATTGGCCGGGAAGTCGGCATCATGCTCGCTCGTCATCTCATGAATCATAATATTAAGAAAGTGACCTTAAAGCATTAGTTTGTATTGCTTTAGAAAAAATGCGACCTGTCCCTTTAAAAAAAAGTATTGGTAATTTGTATCTGCGAGTACTTGATCAAAAGTATCGGTACTCGTACTCGGTCTTAAAAAAGTGGTATCGGTGCATCCCTAGTATATAGTGTTTTAGTGCTTAGCCAAAAGACATAATATGAGATCAGTTTAGGCCACCTACAGCCTCTTGTGTATAGTTAGAGGTCTAAAGGCATAGCATAGAAAATGCCAATATGCAGAGGCCAGTGATGCAGTTTTCACACACTCTCTAATTGATCTGGATATGACCAATCCTTTAATACCAGGAACCAAAACGATCGAGCTGCCAGACTGTTTGAGCACCATGAGAGGAGATAAGCATTGCAACTGACACCAGCCAGCTGCTCATCCCTCTGGAGAGACTTATCTTTGTCTTCGGGAATATTAGCTACCCCTGACTGTCAGAACTGCTGTGTCATAATCAAGGAAAGATGTCTACTTACTAAGGAACAAGGAAAGGCCAACACACTGAAGCTCTTATGAAGCAAATAATTTTACATGATGAACAAACAGTTAAAAAACACAAACTGTTGATGACACGCAGGTTCCCTTGTCACCATCAGAATGGTTCTTTTCAACCATCATTTTCCCCCAACAGTATTTTCAGCTCTGATGAGTACAAAAATGTTTTGACTATTTTCACCATTTTTTGAGGAAGATAGTTGTTCTAGACTTTAAACCATTGATGTGATGCCATTGGCGTGTTTTTTAAGGCCCTTCTATATTGAAGAGCCAGAGCTGTTATGCTTGAAATGATAATTTCCACTTGGCACTGTAAATGAATGGTGGATGCAGTCAGGGCCGGATTTCCCACAAGGCCAATCGATGCCCGGCCTCTGGGCAGGAGGGAGTAGAGGGGCAGCAGGGGTGTGAAATTCCTATCTCCCAACACCTGGGAAATGCAGTTCCGGGCGGGTAGTTGTTTTCTACATTTAGCCCTGCTTTGGACAAGCTTGGCTAAATGTACAGTGGGGGAAGCCGCCTCTTGTTCTGTACAAGTGATCTTGGTGATGTCGCCGAGATCACTTATATGCAGTCTGCATACAAGGGGGTGCAATGAGGAACCTGGCATTGGGGCAGCAGAGAGAGTAAAGTCGGCCCTGAATGCAGCCCCTCACATCCTTGCCTTCTGAACTCTAAACATTTTGCTGTCAGGCCAGGCCTTTTTTTTTTTTTTGTACATGGTGCCACCATTGGCGATACACCCACATTAATTTTGGCAGCAGAGATATGTGTACAGGATGAATTTCTATGTATGTTTCCTTGATTACAAACACATGATTGCATTACACCGCATATTGGGCTGCTGTATGATTCCTTTGGGTATTTACAGTTTCTGTATTCTTGTCTATTCTGCAGTGTATGCTTTTTTTTTTCCCACTTTGATCAAGTTGTGCTCATATTTGCTTTTGTGTGCATTAATATATTGTTACATTTCATGTGGAGGTAGATGACTACATTTTGGTCCCTTTAAAGAAACACCACCCATCCATTTAGGGCAATCTGACAGTGCTTTCAATAGCCCAGTTATAGCAAGGAACACTCACCCATCCATGTTCCCTTGATCATAACCTGAGTAAGCACCAGTGTCTGATGGTGTTGGAGCCTACCCTTGTGTCCCTAGCCATGCGACAGTGTTTAGGACTAAAGATTAGCTGTGCCGGTACAAGCACTGTCACATGGGGGATGTTGCATGTCCCCAAATCTGGAAAGTTCACTTTGTAAGAGCAATAAAGTGAGGTCTCTGATGCAGCAGGAAGCAGCAGGAGAGTGTGGATGGGAGTTTAAAACTTGGTTTGTCTTGGTATCAGTCTCTTGCAATTATCCATACAGCAGAACCCAGATGGGAGAGGGAGAAAAGACCAATGAGCCAATCAGTTGTTCCTCATTGCTCCTGCGGTAACAGTGGGCATGCTGATAGGAGGGGAGAGTAGAACTACAGAGGCAAACTCATGCGTCTGCTGCTTCTCCTTTTACTGTGTGGTCACAGGTTGGGGGGAGGTATGGGGAGAAAACATTTAAGTGGTAACTGCAGTATAGCAAAACCAGGTCAACTGCTCTGCAAAAAAGGGCTGTTATGTGTGGCAGAGCTGTGTAAACCTAAGGCCTGGAGTGACAGAAATATAAAGCCTTTGACAGGTAAAATAGGTCCCTTTCATGTATTTCATCTGTGTATTTGGCTGTTTATTCCATAACTGGAGTATAGTGTATTATGCTATCCCAGAGTTTAGGCTTACAAGGACTACAGTTCTTCTTTGACTATAACATCTGGCAATCTCTGGAGAGTTTCAGACATATCTGCCTCCGCCCTGGTATCTACACATGTGTCATGTTTTCTACATGGCATCTAAAATAGCTTTTTTGTAAACAGCTTTTTCTGAAACTGGAAAGCTTGTTTTGATAGAGCGCAATTCCAGAGGTCTCCATGGAATGTGTGTTTCTGCGGTTGTCCTATTTTTGTCCCTAGAATAACATGATATGATGGTGGCTCTTGCATAGCAATGATGCAATTTCAGCTGCCCGTTTGAAGGTTGCGTTATACAATGTACATACAAAACTTGAGGATTGAACAAGGCAATGGTTAAATAAATAAACAAATAAATACAATGATTAATGGATATAAATTATCTAAAGAGTAAAAGGCCTTTAGTACTAATTATTATTATTCGCACAAATTGTCATATGTATGGCAGAGATGGAGAAATCCTGGAAACCAGATAGCCAATATATGATGGTAAATTGCCCTTCTCTTTCTTTTTTTCTACTATTAAAACTAGGGATGCACAGATACTTTTCGAGTACCAGTGCCGATACTTTTCCATGCATTTCATGAGTACTACCAGGGTTGCAGCGGTTGCAGCTGGGACCTGGCTCTGGCACTCCACCACTGTCCTGAAATCATTAGTCTGTATTGTTTTAGAAAAAATGTCACATGACAATAAACAAAAATGTATCAGTACTCGTACTTGTAAGTACTCGGCAAGTGCCAGTACTTGTACTCGCAAAACTGGTATCTGTGCATCCCTTTATTTATATTTATAAAAACAAAATCGTACATTAAAACAGAGATGTACAAATCCCGGGAGCTCCGTGTGCTCCTTACAAATGACAGCGGCCTCCTAATTTTTGAATTTTTCTCTAGTGTAGTCTTGGAGCTCAAAAGTATCGGTACATGTGCTCATACTTGTACCGAGTACTGTACTTGGTATCTGTGCAACCCTAATTAAAACAACATTATCTTTTGTGTACTGCAAATAAAACTGAAAACCTGTGAGAAAGCAAAGGGGAAAAATTCCAATTTTGGACACTGGTTCTGGTGATAACTAAGAGGATTTCCATAGTTTGTGAGAGCTTTCCTCTCACTTCCTGTTGTGTTAACAGGATAGGAAGTTGTATCTGTGTGAAAAGTTGATACTTTTCACACAGATACAGATACTTTTCCAGCTCCAAGACTAGAAATTCAAAAGTTAGGAGGCAGCTGTCATGTGTAAGGAGCATACGAAGCTCCTAGGATTTGTACATCTCTGTTTTTAATGTATTTTTGTTTTTAAATAAATATATATTAGAGATGCACCGATACCATTTTTTCAAGTACAAGAACTGATACTTGCCCAAGCACTCACAGATACAAGTACTGATACATTTTTGTTTATTGTCATGTGACAGTTTTTCTAAAACAATACAGACTAATGATTTCAGGACAGTGGTGGAGCTCCAGAGCCGGGTCCCAGTTGTGACCATGGTAGTTCAGGTAAAAATGCCAAGTATCGGCACTGGTGTCTGAACATCCCTACATAAATGGTTTTATGGTTTTAAATATCCTTTAATACAGCTTGAAAACTTTAATAAATACATATGATTAAGGTATGTCTTCTGTACTGTATCAAAATGCTAAAACATTATATCAAAATATTACACTGTATATAAATGATCATCATGATTTCAACCACAACAACTACCTAGTTATCTTGCATTTTCTATTTTCTTGTCTGTTTAAACAGCCCCGATGCTGGCGACGTACACTACGTCGTCAGTCACGAAGGGTTTAATGATGCAGTCATGTGAAAAAGTAAGTACACCCCATGGAAGTTGTTGACCTTTTCAACATATTTGATAGGCAAGCCAGTCATTAGAACCTCCTTCATAGAGATAAGCTCAGGTTCGGACTGAGCTCCTCTGAATCTGGAAGTAGCTTGTCCTGAACAGGTAAGGAAGCTTCTCCCGTGCTGCAGGGAATTCCCCACCCCCAGCTTGACATAAGCAAAGGGATGGGATGCAGTGACATCATTGACCTTATACGACTACATGCCTATTTTTAGTAAATGCCATTTGCCTAACTGGGTAATTTATTGGCTGATATGTTGTCATGTTAGGTAAATGATATCAGCACAAGCGTCCTGCCCCTTTGTTTACCTTGAGCTGTGGGATGAGGAATGCCTGGCCTGCAGCTAATTGGGTGGAAGTGCCTATGGCACTTCCTTGTTCAGAGGAGCTCAGGTTCGAACTGTGTTTTACAAACCTGAGCTCATCCCTACTCCTTAGGGAGTATGCAGGTGGACTATTTCTTATTTAAACCTTTGACATCTGGCATCTGGTGTTCCCTTTTCTATTGGCATGGGCAGTGAGTGACATCATGCCAAGACCAATAGAGCTCTCTAAGGCTCTGATAAAGAAACCTGTGGATGCCTGAAAATAATGTACAAGTGGCAGAGATTTAAAACAATGACTAATTGATCAAGAGCTGGCCGGGCCAGCAAATACAGCCCAAGAGCTGAACGTTTGATGCTAAAAGAAGAACCTCCAAGAACCCCAAAATTTAATTTCAGGTTGTTCAGATAACCCTCACAACAGCTGTGTGCAAAATGCATCTACAATCAGAAAGAGAACACCAACTTAACCTGTATGAGAGATGTGTTAAGAAAAAGTATTTGCTGTCCAAAAACATAAGATGAAGATTACAGTGCACCATGGAAAATATAGACCGATCAATCAAAGATAGACTCTTTGGTAACAGTAGACATGTTTTTACACAGTACACCATTATATCTATTGATATTTTTTGTTGAATAAATGATTGTGAAGGCAATTTGTTTTTGTCCCTCATGTCCTTATCCAAGTATCTCACCTTTATCTGTAGGCACTTGTTGAATTAAAGATTTAATGTTTCCCTGTTTAAATATGTTGAAAAAGTAAAATATTTCCATGGAGTGTAGTTAACTTTTCAGCTGATTGTAAATTACATATAGGTGCCCTGATAGCGTTAAACATTCCCTATTGACATCTAGGGTGACCTGACATGGTAAATGACTAATTGTCTTCTTCACTTATGAAACAAATATAACAAAATTCTTCCAATGGGTTTATTAAACAGACCAAAGAGGGAGAAAATAAGAGAAGTTAATTCTTAGGGCTTGCAAACACTTTAATCTTCTTTGTCTACCTCCTTAGGGGTAGAGATGCTTTGTCCATTGTGAAGGAGCTCAGTAACTCCCTTGTTTATCCTGTAACAATTTTTCATTGTATATAACTTTACGCAAACTATACATTTCCATCCCAACCCAATGGCTATGTTGTTCAAATTTATAATACTTATACCGATGTCTCTCCAATGCTGCTTTGTAATTGATTCCACATTTTGTAAGGTTAATAAAAAACATATTGAAGTAACATAGAAGTCTACTATATGACCTGAATTGTCAATATTCTTGCAGGAGCCGTGGAGGAGTGCCACCCGCTTCCACAGGAGTACCAAGAGGAGCACCGGCCCCCAGAGGAGCACCGGCCCCCAGAGGAGCACCGGTCCCAAGAGGAGTACCGGCCCCCAGAGGAGTACCGGCCCCCAGAGGAGTGACCCCTGCAAGGGTACCATCTGTAAGAGCTCGGGGAATATTGGCCACACGAGCAAGAGGACTACCTCCTCCTGCAGGTTATCGACCCCCACTGCCAGCACAAGATACGTATGGAGAATATGTGAGTATCAAAGATAAGCTATTGCCCTCAAACACCCCAAAATAATTTCCATAGTTTGGACTTGGCTCCATCTGTTGAGAAAACAAAAACAAGGGGCACCTTCCCTAGTGTAGATACATTTTTATTTTATAAATGGCAAAAAGTGGAATGATAGGTAACATTGAACCTTCAAATCAAAGGTTGATCCTCAGCCGTGGCAAAAAACAAGAGCAGCATGAGAGAGCTGCACAGATGGTGGTTCCTATGTGACAGCACAGTATGCCTGGGTTTACGCATTTCCGGGGCCACGCCCCCTTCCTCAGAACCTCTCCATCTGTGCCATAAGGCAATGGTTCTCCATGGACAGCTAGCCCTGCAGTATTAAAGAATGTTTTACATGGCTCGGAAAACTATCTTAAAATGAGGAATAGCCCCTTTATTTTTTGGTGATGACTAAATTGAGACATGTAGATACATTTACTTTAAAGTAAACCTGTGGCCATGCTATAAACATTCAAGTATTTGCATATTCTTAAAGCTTACCTCCAGGCAGATTTGGAAGGCACACATTACTGCAGCTCTGTATTCATTCACGTATGACCCCCCCATGGCCTTTTTCTCCTTAAATGCCCGAGTGCATTTTTTTTTTTTTGCATTTCGCCAATGCATCCACCCCCCATGTTATCTTTTAAGTTTTGTAGTCTATCCTACCTTGTTTTTGAGACAGATCAAGCTTTAATTTTGTAGAAAGAGTAGATACTGTACATATATTTTTATTTCCTTAGTTTTCACTGTATATAACAAACCCTGGATTTTTTTTTTGCCAGTGCAATCCTTCTGTAGTTTGCACACCCCCATATATTTATCCCGAAATATAATCAACGAAGTCCACTGATTAACATTTGTGTGACTTTGTGATGTAGCAGAATAGTAAAGCTCAAAGAACAAATGCATTTTTCTTTAGGAGAACTGTATTCCTCTTTTGATGCTTCATTATGAGACATGCTGGGGAATTAAAACATACCCCCCCCCATGTATAGTCATCTATTGCTGACTAGAATCAGCCAGCAATGGTTAACTATAGCAGTGATCTATTGCTGCAGGGAGGCGCTAGGCAGAGCTGTAACTCAGAGGAAGTGCCCTGATGTTACTACACTCCACAGAATGTGGAAGCAGTGGGGGTAGGTAGGAGACCTTTAAGTGTAATTGAACTGCAGCAGAGAAAAAATGCTACACGGCTCAGAAATGTGCTGTGTGGCATAGCTGTGTTCATGTCAGGATTGGATGAAATACATATGTTTTGGCAGGAAAAACAGCTCCCATATATGTCTTTCATCTGTATATTCAGATGCTTGCCTAAAGTTTAGCTTTAAACATCTATAAATAAGCTGTAAGTTGGCACTGATTGCTGCAGCTGTGGGCACTACTGTGGGGCAATTCATAGACTTTGTTTGGGCATATCACATACACCCAAGGAAAATTCAATAAGCAGATATAGTAGGCCGTTTCTATCTGATGTTTCTCTATAACCGCAATATAGGGGACAACATTATATCATTACACCATGCCACTCGTCGTTTCACAACGAATTGTTATGATGTAACTGTCTAGTCCCTAAGTCTGTCAAAGCAGTGCCATGGCATGCAAGCAATACTGAAAACATACAAACAGTTTCCCTCACAGTCCATAGAGAAAGACATTACTACCTTACAAGCTTTGACCAAATACTTCCTTAAGCCAAGGATAGAGGCCATCAACGCACCCTTCCCCAACAACATTCAAGGCAGTAGGCTCTGTAGAGAAAACAAATACATTTTTCATTAAATGCACTGCATTATATGGCATCTATGAATCCTTTCACTCACATAGCTTAAAGACAAGTAGTTACCTCTTCCCAAGATCCTTCATCATAGACATTCTACTACCAGGGACAACCTAGATTGGTTCCTTTCACCTTAACACTTCTCTGTCACCGGGACACTTACCACTGACTTGCGGCCAGTGACTTGGTCATGTGAACCTGCGCATGCGCGGACTCCTGGTATATCATCAAGGCCACCCATTAATACACAGAAGCAGACGTGGATGCCCCCCTCAGGCAAAACACAAACCACACTCCTCCGCTGATATTGTCATCGTGACTTTTAGAACGACGTTTGAAATTTCAACGTTCAATTGTGGAAATGAATAGAGTTTCTGGAAAGAAAACCACAATCACCATTAGAATGTTAGAATGTCATTTGTTTGAGAAAAAAATATCCTTTTTGATTTGATTTTTTTTTTCCTCACTACGGTCTAAATCCATCATCTGTTTAAACCCCATGAACCATTAGCAATGTGCTGTGAGTTTTGCACCTTCAAATGTATTAGCATAGTGACTGTTAATCTCTCTCGCTGTCACTCTCTTTGTTTGGTTTTCACATCTCCCTGATGGCAGTTGGAAAGGTTCATAGTTTCTCTATATAGCCCCTTGTCTTGCCTCTGGCAAATCACTAGTTACAGATTAAAATAGATGAATATTATCAGGTTACATGTTGTTTACGTGCCAAAGTTAGCTCTCTCTCCTTCAGTATGATTACATTGTATACAATTGTTTCCCAATATTTTCTTTCAAACTTCATATTTTCTAGTTTGGCATCTTTTTTCAAATGTAATTTAATGGGTGCATGTAAAGTGAAATACAGTGCTAGAGGTTAACCCAACCAAGACTCACTAAACTCATATAGCCATTCTAATACCATATAGAAACCATACAAAGCAAATATTCAAACAGTACATGACAAACATTCAAAGTCTATATGTGATCTCAGTGTTGTATTAATAGTCAAGTTTATTTTTTAGACCATGGTTCATGTTACACTCACACCGCCTTCCTGTCCCCCACCACTCTGCCCAATCCTTTTGTTGGGATTTGCATCCCTCCTCTACGCCCAATGGCTGGCCACTGATAGCATAACTCTTGGCACTCTTAGCATCCTACAGATGTCAGGCAAATGTCAGGAGTGTACACTGCACTTGTATCATTCTTCTCTCAAGTTAGTTTCTTCAAAATGTTATAATTCCTCTTGGCAGTAAGTCTGATCAAATATGACCTAATAGATTGATTCCTTTTCAAGGCAAAGGTCATTTAAAGTGATCATATCCATGATTGTCCTTTCATGGTTATGTGTATGGCCATCATTGTACCATACACTTTTAAACCTTCCCCCTGCTTAACTGTAAAGTTCTGGCTTTTGTAATGCTTCATTCATCCTGCTTGATTGTAAGCTTCACCACTTTCTGCCACACTCTCTTCACCCTGCTTGATAATATGTTCTGCTTTCTGAACGGCTTCCTTCATCCTGCTCAATTGTAAGCTCTAACCCAGGGGTGTCAAACTCAAGTTAATCGTGGGCCGCATCAACATTATGGTTGCCCTCAAAGGTATCTGTAAGACTATATAAATGTATCTAATCTTTATCATAATTGCCTCTGCATTTGATTATCACTGGTTTTAGTGATAACTTAATACCTAGATCTGAAAGTAGAAGTCTAGGAAATGGCCTGGTGGGCCGGATTAGGCTCCTGGGCCTTGAGTTTGACACATGTGCTCTAACCCCTCAAGTTAGTTCTTCTGCAAGACTCCCTTCACCCTGCTTGATTGTAAGCTTTTGCACCTTCTCTAAAACCCTGCTTGACAATAAGTGCTTTCACCATCAGTAACACTCCTTTCACCCTCCTTGATAGTAGGCTCTTCAACGCTTTGTAACACTCCCTTTACCATGCTCCCATAGTACGTTCTTTCACCTTCTAATGGTCACGTCACCATGCTTCATAATATTCTTACCGTCCGTAACATTCCTTTTACTCTACTTGATAGTAAGTTCCCAGTGGCAGATAGTGTCAGCGCCTTCTACAGGGTGACCATGCCTGTATGTTATAGGATGTGCTGTATAGAGGGTGACAATGCTGCAAGATTGTTCCAGAAGCCTTGTCAGCCCTCTCCTGGAAATTAGGTCAGGTGGGGAACACTGGCAGAATCAAGAGGTACGAAGTGCATAAACAGAGGTGCACTTCTAGAATGTACATGACTGTGATGATTGAGCAGAGGATATTGCTTGTAAAATTATCATTTCTTTTCCCTGGACATTCTTTAATATTTCAATTCAATTTTTTCTTATTTCAGGATTATGATGATGGCTATGGAACGGCATATGATGAACAAAGTTATGAGTCTTACGATAACAACTACACTTCTCAAGTACAAAGGTAAGATATCGTACATCTGCTGCTTGTCCTTATTACTTATGACTATTTAATTGCTGGCACACAGATTCATTAGTGTAATGAGAGCAGATTCAAAGCTGCTTCCTGTGCACTTTCCCTTATAGGCCAGGTGCTCTGGGGACTTATATTAGCAATTAAAGTGTGGCGTTCACTGGAGCAACACATTTTTCTGCGTAAGAAAACATAATCTTCTTTTTCTGGTTGCTTTTATATTAAAATGGCTTAAGTCAGGGAAGGTAAGGTGGAATGCAGGTGATTATTCAAGGGAGTAATAAAAGAGCATATCTTTTGGGAATTTCCATTTGATATGTAAAAAACATATTTGTTTATGACCCTTTGCATTGTTAAAGAGAAATGGGACCCTCTCCTGCAGCATATACTGCAGGCTTTATCGGGCAGGTGGCTGTTCAACTGTCTAAGGCTGTTACTGTGCCATTGATGTCCTTAAAGTATATGAAGAGCCAAACTCTTTAATTTTTAATAGAGTAAACTTATATATATATATATACAGTATGTATATATGCTCTTACAAATCCATCAAGAAAGACCTGCTACGTTTTTCCTGATTGCAGCAAGGGCTGTAATCCCGAGACACTGGAGGACAGATGATACATTTTCTGCAATATTTTCTCCCTGGCTTTTCTCTCGGGTTAACCCTCAATAGAGTTATACTTTTCTCTAATGGAGTGGTGGTGTCTGTCCGCTCTTCAGAGCTCTTGGATTTCTGGACTCTGTTGGACCTTTGGGCAGTCTCAAATACTTTGTATGTTTTTTTTGTGCCACTTTTACCATGTATAGCTGATCTTGTTCTTTTCTTTTTTCCTTTTCCTTCCTGTTCGTCTTATTGATATATCCTTCTTTCCCTTTCTTATCTTGAGACAAAAAAGGTGATGGGTAATTAAAAATGTAAAAGTTGTCACCAGATTAGTGCTAGAAGCGGGACCTCCCAATGGAAATGCATGTCTTGATGAAAGCTGGCTACTAGAAGAATTCTTCTCACTTTAGGAGACTTCCTCTAACTTCCAGTCAGGAAGCAAATAGAAATCTCCTCTAACAGTACACCGAAGGCAAAAAATATCATAATAGAGGTTTTAATTCTTCCCTTTTCTATGCAAAACTCAAAGCATTTGAAATACATATACTTTAAAGCTGAACTTTTGGCAGATGTAAAAGACACACATTAATGCAGCTGTGTATTCATTAATACATCCTTAAAGGAGAACTATGAGGTGTGTTTTTCACTCAACCTCATATTTCGAGCCGACGTGTGACAATGAAACTGTCACGTCGGCTCTGTAGATCGGGAAGTGAGCGAACGCATACTCGCTCACTTTCCAATCATTTCTCTGCATGTCACCACTCCCCACAGAGATCCCCCCCACTCTGATCCACCAGCGCTGACTGGAGAAACTGACAGGGGAGGGGGCGGGCTAGATAGGCAGAGCCAGTAGTCACTCACGCAGCTGGGTGGATCTCGACAGCATTGTCGGGATCTGTCCCGGCTGCTGTGCTCTCGGTATATAGTGAGCAACAGCTCACTATATACTGAGCTTTGGGTCATGGGAGGACACTAGTATGTGTCCTCCCGTGACCCTTAAGAGATCTGTGGGATAAAAAGGTTACCCCATAGTTCTCTTTTAAATGTAATTTTTAAATGCAAGCAGTGTAAATACCTGAATTTGACCTGGTATTAGCCTCTTGCTGTCCAACTGAAGGGGGAAGTAGGAGAGAAGCAGCACAAGAAGGCAGTTAAGTGTGCCTCAATGCAAGGAGCATGTTAATAGGAGAAGAGAACAGAGTGACAGGTCATTTGATCAGTGTGCTGCTTCTCCTTTTATTGTCCAGTTACAGGGTAGAAAGGGGAGAGGGGACCTGTAAGTAAAAGCAAAGCTCCAGCAGGGAAAGATCAGGTCCCCTACCCTGCCAAAGAGGGCTCTGTTGTGTGGCAGAGCTCTATAAATGTCAACACCTGCGTATTTAGCTGTTTGTCAGGTGCTATGCTTTACTTGAGAAATAATTCCCCATGTGCAGCCTGTGCCTTGGATCCAGTGGAGCTCCAGATGGACATGGGAATCAATGTATAGACTAATACAGGTGCTTGCAGGCAGTTAATTGAGCCAGCACTTCAACATTGTTGACCTTAAAACCTTATAGGCTGCACTGCAGTGTTACTCATTAGAAGGAATTGTCGGAAGCTGTAAATCACACTCCATTCTAGACATTGTCCACAAATGTCACCATACGGCCATCTTCTGATACACATCCTATTTACGAAGACCGTATGGACCGATGCAACACAACGGAAATGTTTGTCTATTAATCAGTTTATGTTCTCCGAAAGATTTATGCCGAATGGCTTGGAAAATGACTGTAAAAATATGAGGCCCATTGGAGAGCTGCAGTACATCATTTGGATTTAGCATTGCCATCTGCTTAATGGCAGTGAAATGGCTACAGAGACACTTATAATGGGCCATTCTAGGACTTGACAGATGCTGCCATGTTAACCTGTCAGGGCTGAAGTCCTGTAAGCAGATGTAGGTTATACGCTACGAGGCTGTGCGCAACAAAATGGGCCAGCAGTTGCTCCGATCATCTCTGTGATAATGATGTGTGCATTTTTGGTATTCCTAAAGAGTGTAGAATGTTATGTTGCCATATTCTTTCTCTTTTCTAATGAGCCATCATTATGGCCATGGTTTTTTTATATCTCTGCTGGAAAACTACTTAAACTAAAGTGATATGAATGAAGCCAATTTCACTAAGTTATTTTTCATATAAATCGTGTTGATATATTAATTACAATTTCACTTTGTTTTTATTTTTTACAAATTAAACTGTCTGTGTAAATCTGCTTAATACATTACAGTTGCATCAAAATGAAAGGTGTCAAAGTTTGCATATTGCAGAGAAGGACCATTGCATTGTGTGTGGTGACAGTGGTCTCTCTGAAGAGGTCCAACATGCCCCCTGCTGAGCTATTGCACATCAATCTAGTCTAATGCTCCATGCCTATCGGAGAGCTCTGATTTAGCAGGGGGCATGTGAGTCCTTTGCAGACAGATGACTGCATCCACAAAGAGATCAAGAATCCTTCTCTGCAGCATGGTAGAAGGCGACAGTACTCAAGTGGTGGGTATAATGCTTTTTTTTTTTTTTTTTTTTTTGTTTATCATCATTTTTATATTCCAACAGTACATTCGACAAATAGGCAATTACATTTTTACCACAAACATATACACAAAAAAATTAAATAAATAATAATTTAACATTCACTATATCCTGCCTCAACAATCTTCTAATCCCCCAGAGATTTTTTTTTAAAAAGGGGGGTGTTGTATTAACTCCCCATCTTCCCGTATCTAGTGTCAAATTCGTCAAGGGTTAAATCCCTTAAATTTTTTGGTGCCATCTTTCTCCTTGTGAGGTGTCCTCTTTTATTATTTTTAAACCTATATTTTATATACTCATACATATATATGTGCGTCCCCCTCTACCTTCCAAAAACTAATCATAAATACATTAATCCACTCAATATCTATATATTTGTGTTATTGACAGTGCCAGACCTGCCTTATAACAGGTGTAATTAGTATACCCTCTTATCCTATACCTGGTGTCAAAAATAGAGAAAGGAGAAAAAATAAAGATAAAAAAGGGATAGGAGAAAAAAAAAAAAAAAGGCCAAATTCTTATTGTGCCACTTAGCCCCTTCTAAGGTCTCATATATTATTATTATACTGTGATGTACTTTATATCGTGAACAATGTGAAATCACTATGAAGAAAAATAAATAAATAGAATAAAATTGAAAAAAAAAAAGGAAGCCTCTAGGGGGGAAGGGGAAGAGGTAGGGTGGAAAGGTAGAGGGATTTTGGAAAAATTAGGGTGAGGGGGGAGGGGGAGATAAAAGAAAAAAAAAGGAAAAAAAAGAAAAAGAAGAAAAAGACCGATTATTCCTGGACATCCAGGAGTTTGTTTCTATTTCTGAATGAAAGTGATAATCAAGTATATCTTCAGTTATGCGCTACTCAGCGCCACTCTGCACTTCTGTTTTCTTACTCTGGAATCAAAACCTTAGCTTCTTTATGTTTTCCGCAGATTTAGCTCAGCATAATTTCCACATATCTCTGGGAGTTTTTAAATTTATTCCAATTAGCCCATATTCCCTTATAAGAGGGGCCTAAGTTTTTTAACACAGCTGTAAGTTCCTCCATTTCGCTATAATGACCAATAATTTTAAACCAAGTGTGAATATCTGGTTCTGATACGCATCTCCATGATCTGGATATATTCGCCTTTGCCGCATTCGGAAAAAATGGAATAACAGTTGTCCTATATTTCCCCACTGGGGAGTCAGTGCAGTGGAACAGACATGTCCATGGTTCAAGAGGAACCTTTTGGTCTGTTATATCACATATATAATTAGTTACTTTTCGCCAATAACCCTGGAAGGCTTTTAACACCTTTTTGTTTTGATGGCCCTGGAATGTATTTAACTGATTGAAACTCAAAGTTGGGCTATGAGGCATTGGAACATGTCTATTGAAACACTTATAGAAAGAAGGAAAAGTTAACATCTGAGGCTGGATCATAGGGCTGGGAGAAGAAAAAAATATATAATGTAGTACAATATATAGGCAATCGTTTGTGGACACCTGACCATCAGCCTGGTATAAGCTTGATGAACTTCCCATTCCAAAATCATTGACAATGATATGAAGTTCTACCCCACCCCCTGTGCAGCTATAACACTCTTCTTGGAAGGCTTTCCACAAGATTTTAGAGTGTATGTGTTGGGAATTTGTGCCCATTCAGCCAAAAGAACATTTCTAAGGTTAGGGATGCAGGGTACCTCCCTATCCCAAATATGTTGGAATGTAGGGTAGGGTTAGATGTTGGGTAGTAATGTTGAGGCATCTGTATGAGATCCTGAAGTCCAATCACATTAAACCATATATGGAGCTGGCTTTGAGCACAGGGGCACAGTCATGCTGGAACAGAAAAGGACCTTCCCCAAACTGTTACCACAGGGTTAGAAGCCCACAATTGTTTATAATGACTTTGTATGTTGCAACATCAACAGTGCTCTTCACTGAAAACATCTGAAGTTAGTCATTTTAAAGGAATGTCCATATACGTTTAGCTATATAGTAGTTTTGATGGTCAGGTCCCAACACACTTTTGGTGTATATGCTAGATAAAGTGTAAGAGTTTCCTCTGGTCTGTTTAAACTATATGATTTCTCTGTCTAGAATAACATAAAGTACATATATTAAAAAATATGCCATCTCATTGACATGACGGAAACACCAAAAATGATTGTTGCTAGGATCTCGTCTGAATGCCATTCTTCCTTTCTTGCAGCACGGGAGATTTTTATGAATATGGACATGAAATTGGTGAGGAATCATATGACTCGTATGGTGAGTTTCTATTATTTAATGTATAATTTCAATAGCTGCCAGCCAATGATGTTACCCTATATGAGGATATTTCTGACAGAAGTAGCATAGAACTACAGACTATGGTTTATACAGTATGTCGGGGAAGCATATACCAGCTATAATTGAACTTTTTGATTTCTAAAACTTTCATGTTTAGCTAACTTTTGTACAATTTGATATGGCTGTAAACCGTGAATGGTCTTGTAATTATGTTATCCATTACGTGGCTAGGGAATTTGTTTCACAAGAAAGGGTAGCAAGAAAGTATCACAGATGTGCCTTTATTAATAAATATGAAAATTATTCAATATGATGCAGCCAAAACCCTGTTTATGTTTAAGAGTATTGAATTACAATAGGAAAGAATAAATACATTGCTAGGTATTTTTTACTGGAAAGTCTGCTGAATTGAATATTTTTTTCCAAATCAGCTATGTTGTCCTAGATTGTTCACTACTCCTGCCTTCTACAAACTCTTCACCCTTTTGTGAATAACCCTGTTAGAGATAGTGTACCTCTAAATACATTTTATCATATTATTTTAGACTGTGCATGCTGAGATGCTGAGAATAGGCAATCTTCTGGATCCTCCCATATAGATATATCTATATAGATATAAAACTCCCCTTCAATGGTTCCCTGTACCCTGGATGATACAGGCATTTGGCATCCAACCGGCCGGCCTTTTTGTGCCTAACCAAACTGATCTATGCAGATGAATGTCTCCTGGATGACCACAGTTTCCAATAGTAAATGTCAGCCTGCATATGTCTCCTCATATCAGAAGGGAGCCTATGTTGAGCCCCTTCTTCTTACCCTTGATTCCAAGTGATAAATTGACTAGTTTCAATATAGCAAGAAGGCCACAAAGGGGTTGACCCTCCCATTAGAGGAGTGCCACTCCAAATGACCTGGAAAAGCTACAGTTACTGATTCTGTTAACCATAGCTTCATGAAGAGTAGAGTCATGTCACTGGAATCTGGTTAAGAAATTGTGGAGGGTTTAGCGGTACATCAGTCTCAGTGGCAAATCTGCAGATCTCTAATCTCCTGTCATCACTGGGGATTCACCGATACCGTTTTTTTCGGTAATGAGTACTGTTTTTTTTTTCTCGTACTCGCTGATACCGAATACTGATACTGGAAGTACCATTAGGGAGACGGGCAGCGTGTAATGACTCGACACCCAGCTTCCTGATTAGCCAGACAGCATGTAATGACTCGCCACCCAGCTTCCCGATTAGCAGGGAAGCAGTCAACCATGCTCCCTCGTCACCAGGTAAAGAGGGAGCATGGCGCCGTCTTTCCGGCCAATCAGTAAGCCGGGCAGCGTGTAATGATTCGCTGCCCAGCTTTCTGATACCGGAAGTCCCAGTATCGGGCTAGGCATCGGGAGCATTTGGGTGAGTGCAAGTACTCACCCAAATACTCGATATAGGCACCGATACCGATAGTGGTATCGGTATTGGTGCATCCCTAGTTATTACCCATGACAGTTCTGCTTGTCTGTAGCCAACCATAGTGTTTATTAAGCCTTACTGTGTTTGTGTTTGGTAGTATGGAGTTACCACATAAATAAAAATGGTCT
This sequence comes from Nanorana parkeri, assembly GCF_000935625.1. NCBI lineage: Eukaryota > Metazoa > Chordata > Amphibia > Anura > Dicroglossidae > Nanorana > Nanorana parkeri. Next base: position 1,024,605 of record NW_017306406.1, on the reverse strand, counting down.
TCAATTCATTGCTGGCTATGAATACCCTACTTATCAGGAACTCAGTAGGAACTAAAACTCTAACCCCAATCATATATTTTTTTTTTTAGACTGAGTAAGGGCACCAAATGACAAGTCCAATAAACTCCAAAAGGAAAGGAAAATGTGTTTATATATAAAAATATATTTTTATTTTAATCCATACAAAAAGTGCTGGAGACAGCCGCCCCACGCGTACCGACGGCTTTTGGGTGTTGGAGGTTGTCAGGAGGCTACCCTGAGGCCTCACTATACAAACAAACCCCCTTTATGCTGTGTCCTCCCCTGGATGGATCTACCTTGGGTATGAGACCATTTCTCGCCACTATTACACTACCAGTACTCCCTAAGAACAGCCCCTGATTTGGATTTCCATCCTCCTCCACCCTGGGAACACGTGCCTCCCCGGTTCACCTGGCGCTTTGGTGTGTGTACCCGTTGACTTCACACTGAAGGGATCACCTCCTCCTCCTGATGAAGTGCCTCTCAGCGCAAAACGCGTAGAGTATTGCATTACCACCTACTAATCTGGTTCTATTAGAGGCTTTTCACCATTTCTAAATCGACTGTATTCTCTTATGAATTGTGCCTGTCCATCTATTGTATTGCATTATATGTTGGAACAATCATGTTATTATATTTTCTATATTTTCTACTTTGGAACTAGTGGGTGTTAGGAGGTTCTCTCTCTTTTGTGTGTTTTTATAACATATCAACAATTTGACGTTTTTAACTTTTTGTATGGAATAAAATAAAAATATATTTTTATATATAAACACATTTTCCTTTCCTTTTGGAGCTTATTAGACTTGTCATTTGGTGCCCCCAAAAAATCCAACCTTTTTCTTTCCTTTTTACCATTGTTACTTAACCATAATCACTCAGGATCTGCGCTCCACAACAAATTTGTTAATTTGACTGAGTAAGGGTTAGAACCTTGATTTTTTTTTTTCCCCCTCAATGTATGTGTAGATTTTCCTTCTCTTCCTGACCTGGTGACTTTGACAACTGTTACCAGAAAGGGTGTCACCAGCGAAAGAATTTGCCTCACCTTTAGTTATGGTGAATTCCCTCTAACTTGCAAACAGCAATAAAACCAAAATTGAGTTTTTAATCCTTCCTCAGTCTGTGGGCTACATTTATAAGCAAGTTAGATCTCAGGCCCAAGGTGCATGATGAAATACACTCTATTAATCAATATTCATATCAGCTTTAAAGGTGTGAATGGAAAATCTATCATTGGGATCACTTAACATGCTCAGTTTGTGTGAGATTTGTTTGTTGCTTGATTTATAATGTAAAGGATTACCTAGAATGATGGGCATCCTGAACCAACAAGCTTGCAATGGATACTCAAATATGTCCAAGAAAGCTGAGCATGACCTTTTTTCTGTCTTTGCTAACACTTAAGACCTAGGAACATGCCCTGCACATGTTTGCATTCATCTTCTCTAGTGCAGACATGTCAAGGTGGTGATTCTGGTCTATCAGCATCCTTGTTATCGCTTCCAACAAATTTGCCTTCCAGCTTTTGTAAAACAATTACATTTTAAAATGTATAAAATGCATAGAAATCAAATATAGCCTCCTAATAGTGTTTGCCGATGCCTCTGAAGGCCATCTCCAGCACCCCATCACCCCCAAATCCTGCAACGTATTGTTATGTACAGTATATGTCAACACTTTAGTAGTAGTAGTAGTGTCAAGAGCAGGCACTCTCCTTTCTCCTCCTTATTACAAATCCATCAATATTATGAGCAGCTGTAATAGGCAATAGAAATGCAAGGTGGCAAGAAGGGCAGGACCAGTCCTCAATACCAGTAAATGCCATGCTTTGCATATGAGGGCACTGTAGGATTTGGGAGCTTGTGGTGTCCCGGTAATGGCTTTTGAAGGTATGACCTGTAGGCATTTTACATAGGCATTTCTTATATACCAAGTGTATTTTAAAGCAATGGTTCTTTGACAAAAGCCTTGAAAATGGGGTTATAGTACCTTTTTTTAAAAGATTTACACAGCTTTCACTGAAGATTCAAACATTTTCTAATTGGATTAAGCTGAGAAATGTGTCAATCTGGATAAAAGAAGTGTGATTCAAGTGTGAAAACAATTATAAATAGATCATATTACGTTTGTTACTACATATTAAAAACAATAGTAATCATTATGTTAAGGTGCTATAGTATTTTCTTATCTGACGTGTAACTGCACCTATCATTAGAAAGGATTTGGCCTCTTATCTTAAAGTGACACTAAACTCCGGAGTTAAATCTTAAAAAAATAAATTCAAGTGCCTTAACTATTAACAAAAATGTATCTTATTTGTGTATCACTCGGCTGTAGATCCTCCAATCATCTCTGAATTGGTGCTGACACTGTCCTTCCTTCTGGGGGGTGGCTACTTTTGCTCCCCATGGTCCCTGTGTGTGTTATAGAGAAGTCACCGTTCCAAGCTCACTCCTATGATGGATTATTATTAATAATAATATTAATATTATTCAGTGCCAACAGTTTGCACAGAGCTTTACAATATAGGAAAGACATTATAATTACAATACAATTCAAGACAAGATGGTAATGAGGGCCCTGCCCGTGAAGGCTTACAATCTAAGAGGGAGGGGGAAGTGATACATGAGGAGGTAGCTGTGTGGGGCTGAATTGTCTGAGAATGCAATAGTTCAGTGATTAGTTTGAGGTGGGATAGGCTTCCGTAAAGAGATGAGTCTTTGAGTCAGGGTGGGGTAAGGAGTTCCAAAGAATGGGAGAGATTCTAGAGAAGTCCTGGAGGTGAGCATGGAAGGAGTTGACGAGGGAGCTAGAAAGCAGGAGGTCTTTGGAAGAGCGGAGGGAACGGTTAGGGTGATACTTTGAGACAAGGTTGGTGATATAGCATGGGGCAGAGTTGTGGATGGTTTTGTAAGTGGTTGTTAATATTTTGAATTGTATCCTTTGGGCTATTGGAAGCCAGTGCAGGGATTGGCAGAGGGGAGTTGCAGATACTGAACGGTTGGTTAGGTGGAAAAGTCTGACTACAATCTCAATACAAATTATAATGCTAAACACACACAGGGACCATGGGGAACAAAAGTAGCCACCCTCCATAAGGAAGGACAGTGTCAGCACCAATTCAGAGATAATTGGAGGATCTACAGCCGAATGATACACAAATAAGATACATTTTTGTTAATAGTTAAGGTCCTTAAATGCATTTTAAGGTTTAGCTCCTGAATTTAGTGTCATGTTAAGTGCTTTGTGGCATTCCTAGCTTCCTTCTATTGCCACCTAAAGTCTCCAAGGGCCGAATAAGACTTCCATGTACTTTTATATTTTTTAAAGATGGTGATTATTTTTTTATTAAAACAAAATAGTGTTGAAGTGAATTTGTTTAACTCCATCCAAAAATTGGTAAAACAATGAATTGTGTTCACCAGGGCAAGAAGATTGGGCAAACAACAGACATAAAGCCGTTTCTTCAAGAGTCACAAAAGGAGCCTTCAGAGAACAACCATATGCAAGATACTGATTGTACAGTCTGACGTGAATTAAACCTTCTCCAGCCCTCTTTACTGTTCAAAGTAATTTTTTCTACGAAAGCTCATTCCCTTTTTATTAAAACCGTTCCAATGGATGGACTGAAACTAAACCAATTTTTTTTTTCTTTTTATCATTGAGGCAAAAAAAAAAAAATGAACAAAAACATTGTAAACCAACCTTGTTATCTAGTCTGTATTTGAAAATAGGTGGTCAAAAGGATGAATTAATTATTAACTAGTGTTAAACCAGTTAGACTGATTAAATATGTTAATCCATTCTTTAATATAAGCGTAACCTTTTATTTTTTTATTTTAAAGGGTTTCCTGAGAGACGTTAATGCCGCTTTATTTTAACAGTTTGTTACTTTTTTTTCTTGTAAATCTGCATAAATGACAAAAAAAAAAAACAAACGGAAAATCACAATTGCAAATAATGTCGTATCTTTTTGTAATAAGTCTTGAAATGTACTGTAGTGTTGAGCAAAATTTACTGTTGCTTAATACTAATAAACTTTTGAAAGAAAAAAAGTGTGTGTGAAATAGTAATTTATGAATTGTCTTTTAAAAAAAAGTTATAAATAGTGGTAAACAAAAAAAAAATTTCTAACGTTGATATGCTTATAAATGGTTGACAAACGCTGTATGGTTTGTCTTAAAATTTGGTATAAAAACTAAATATACTTTGACTATATGATGGTAGGATTTAAATGCTGGCTAAAGGACTCAAATGGTATTGATTTGCTTAACAGCCACATTAAAACGATGCAAAAAGAAGGAAAAAACAAAACAAAACTAATGTATTTAAAAATGGTTTTAAACTAGAGTCTGAGTTTTCTGGAAAAAATGTGAATAGTTTTGATTTTGTTGAGCATTTTTTCACTAGTGCAACTTTGGAATTTAAAAGAATTTTGGTTCCTAAATGAGAACTTCGAACCATGATGGGAACAAATAGCACAAAGCTTAAAAGACTCTCTGACTTGACTAATTGAGGTCGCTTTCATCCGCGGCAGAGGATGCGTAACCCTTAAAACGATCTTCATTTGCAAAGGTAAATAAATCAAATAAAATTTTAATATTCGTTAATTTCTCTTTAATATATAACCAATAAAAAAAGCAGGTGGAATTCAAACAAGTTATTTTTCTTTTTCTTTTTTTTTCTCTTCCTTTTTTTAATTTAAGGCCCCTAAATTCTCATTTTAAACATTAATTTTTTTTTCATTAATCGTCTAAAAAGCTTCGGTGTTCTATTTAAAAACAATAATCCTGTAAAATTTCATAACTAGCTGTTTGATTAGTGGTTTTGTCCCTAAACCCTCAGTAATGGACAGAATTTAAAGTTGTGAGCTAATGCTAATAATTCTGTAGTTTCCTTTTAGTTTCAGAAGTCTTACTTTATAACTGTTTGAAATAAGGTGTGCCATGATGTTTTTATGTGTTTTGTAATCTATGTCTTTTCTTACCAGGAAGCAGGTGAAACACTTGCTGAAGAACAGGACGGATAACAATGAACATTTAAATGTTTTGGTAAGTGCCTCTTTTTTTATAATAGCTCTCCATTATATTGCCAATGACAAAACTGTTAAGGTGTTCAGCAGAGCTCCTGATGGTGGAGATGGGGTTGGCTGCGTGCTGGTACCAGGTTGCGGTCCCCAGGGTTGCCCTGCCATGGGATGGATGAGAACAGGAGGGCTCCAATGAGGAGACAGTAGTCGGATCCAGGCAGAGTTCAAGGCAGGCGGCTAGCAGAGGGTGGTCGGGCAGTCCAAGATCGGCAACTAGCAATCAGAGGATAAACACAGGAGACAAGAGCAAAGTCCGGTCCAGGCAGAAGATCAGGGCGGGCAGCAAGAGAAGAAGGGTCAGATGGTCTGGGTCAGCAATGAGAAAACAGCAGAAGTATAAGCTCTTTCACAAACAGAAAGCTTGCAAAAAGACACATCACCAGCTTCTTGTAGAGCTAGTGCCTAAATACCCTTCTGAATTAGAGACGACACGCCCAGCCTCAGGGTACACTGGAAGTCCTGGTCTGGAATCTTTTACTATTACTAGCCATACTGGCCTGGACCCATTAGTAGTGAGATCCATTAGTAGCGGATCTTCTGGAAATCCTGGCTGGGATTCTCGAGGGAGAAGGTAAACCCTGACAGGTACTCTGAGCTTACCATAACACCTCTACTTCTTTTCCCTGGGCACATTTTCTATCTATCTTTTTTTTATGACCCCATCATCTCATCAGGCAGAGCTGTCAGCCATTAAACATAATTTTGCATTATTTGCTGCTCAGGTTTGGATTTTTATTGACTTCAATGGGACTTCTGGTTCAGAAATTCTGAATTTCAGAGGTTTGCAAGTTTTTAAAATGTTTGGCTGAACCATGACTGATTGAACTTTTCAGGAGTATAATCATCTTTACCTGTCAAATATAGTGACACAAGAACCTACACGTTGGCATATAAATAAATTCAGCCTGAACCTCACTGATTCAGGTGGCTAAATGTGAATCTAATTTGAAGTGTTTTGTGGGGGGTTTTTTTGTATTTCTGGGTGAAAGAGTCCAAGGGCTGGACCAAAAGTAATTTTTGCCTTACATCAGCTACTTCTTTTCCCTGGGCACAGGATCTATCTAGCTGTTCTTATGACCCCGTCATCTCATCAGGCAGAGCTGCCACCCATTCTTCACAATGTTGCATTGTTTGTTGCTCAGGTTTGAACTTTCATTGACTACAATGGGACTTCTATTTCAGAAATCCTGAATTTCAGAGGTTTGCAAATGTTTTAAAAGTTTGGGAAAACCATGACTGATTGAACTTTTCAGGAGCATGATCATCTTTACTTGTCAAATACAGTGACACAAGAACCTACAGGTGGGCATCTAAATAGGGCCTTCATATATAGTTTGTAGTTTCTTTATAACCCAAGTTATGCAGTTTTAGTGGCCATACTCCGTTGTGTTGCACGTAACACTACTTGAATGTTGCTCAGTCTTCTAAGCTGGTCATTTCCATCTGCTGTCCTCTACTGCAAGTGCTACTGAAAAGTCAGTGTTGTGTTTTAGCTCCTCTTAGGCTTTCATACATTTAAAAAAAAAAAAAGATTATAATAAGACAATGAAGCATTCACTAGCCAGAGAATGGAAGCACCTTGTGATGAGGGCATGTTTAATCACTAAAATGTTTTCTGTGTACTTGTGGAGTCTTTTGATCCTGAATGCTTGTTGCGGAGGCCTTGAAAGCTCCAACTCTGGGCTCAACAATCTAGTGAGAGTGCTCTAATTTGGAGCAGTAGACAGGGTTTTTTAATAACATGTCTTGGGTTAGGGATTTCCTCAGACACAAAAAAAAGCAGAATAACAAGAGTACTTGAAGTCACCACAAGGTTAGTGTCCTTGGTTGCAGTCACCACAAGGTTAGTGTCCTTGGTTGCAGTCGCCACAAGGTTAGTGTCCTTGGTTGCAGTCGCCACAAGGTTCGTGTCCTTGGTTGCAGTCACCACAAGGTTCGTGTCCTTGGTTGCAGTCACCACAAGGTCCATGTCCTTGGTTGCAGTCACCACAAGGTCCATGTCCTTGGTTGCAGTCACCACAAGGTTCATGTCCTTGGTTGCAGTCACCACAAGGTTCATGTGCTGAACAGAGTTCAGTACTTTGTAATACTTTTATATGTACACTAAATGTTAATCTCTTAGGACCGTTATTCAACTGTGATATTTCACTAATACAGATACATTCTCCTTGCCCATAGTGAATGGTTCACATTTTTTAAAAAGTGCAAAACCTTTTACAGCTGAACTCTAGGCAGATATAAGGTACACTGATGAATGCAGATCTGTAATCATTATTACAATATATATATAATTTTTTTTTCTTTAACCATGATCTTTTAACCTTGATATTTTTGGCAGGAATTCTGCATTACGTCAGTTTTTATATTATCTTCAATGATATAAAATATACCCAAGAGTTGAGTGACAGGGCTCCAGGTTCTTTCATCTCTGATATTAATTTTTCTCTTAAAAATTCCTTTGTTGGACTGTCTGGAATTATACTGATCCATACAATGATCATAATGATGATTTACAGAAGGTTGTATAAAATGCTCCTACTGTCTTGTGATTTATTGAGTGACCATTTTCCATTCCATCATGCAACAGCTCCATAGATATACTTTTAGGGATAGGATTTCAGTGTTTATTATTTATTTGTATACTTATTTATTTGCTTATTCATTTATTTATTGAGTGAATATTTATAAAATATGTTTATTTTATGTGTGTTTTTGTACAAATAATAATTATATACAATACATAATTATCAAAGTAAAATATTAAAGGGAATGTGTGCACATTATTTTACTATTGTTATGTAAATATGCTTGGATGCGTTTGGGGCATTAATTTATATAATAAAGGCAACTTTAAAGTAAAAATGATTTCCATGGTGGAAGGACCTTTTCTAAATGCATGGTATTTTCAGGTTGGATTGTACTGTGGAAATTTTAGGATATGCCATAAGCTGAAATTAATTTATTGTTATGATTGCGTACAACTTAGAATACAATGTGATAACTTTGTGCAAAGTGTAGCCAGATTTTATCTCTTTATAGTCACATGAGAAAAGAGAATTGGAGGGGCAAATGGAGCTACCAACACAGATAATTGTCTGTGAAGGTTCTCATGCATATAGGTCATGCTATGTCTGTAAAAAAAAAAACTGGACTTGCCGTATTTTTCTTTAAGACATTTTGCTGGCCATCCGATTAGCTTTCTCAATTGAGAATGACTTGCATGGGGTCAGAGACCTCATGGAGGTAAGGTGTTAATTGCATTTGCATGATTGGAGCTAGCAGGGGTTTTAACACCTCTCTCTTGGCGGGTTAATAACACCTGATAGCTCCAATTATGCACTTTACCTCCATGATATCTCTGACCCCATACTGGTCATGTTTAACAGATTATGTTGATTGGAGCAACATTCACCCTATTTATTCCCAGATAATTTCTGTAGTCTGAATTGAGAATGCTATTCGGATGACCAGCTAAACGTCTTCAAAAAAATACAGCTAGTCCAGTAGCCTTGATTTATTTTTTTACAGATACACACAGATGAAGTACTTACAGAATAAAGTGCCAGTTTTTCTGTCAATCCAGTCCTTAGCTCTGCTAGACAGCAGAGCTAGACCAATTAAACCTCTGTCTTAGGCTATACAACCTAAGACACCTCTTGCATTTAAAGAATGTATTGTTGTCCTCTCAGTGCCGCATGCCGACTGGACAGTGAAAGAGCAGCAGCAGACTGATGAGTTCATCCTTCTACTCACTCTAATCTCTCTTCTTTTCATCATGTTCTTTGTTAGTAAATTTATCAGCAACACATCTCACTGTACACATATGCAGGACCCCCTCCCCCAATACAGAGCCCCACTTCTCACTGTACACATATACAGGACCTCCAACACACATATAGTGCTACACTTCTCACTGTACACATATACAGGACCCACTGCCACAATACAGAGCCCCACTTCTCACTGTACACATATACAGGACCCACTCCCCCAATACAGAGCCCCACTTCTCACTGTACACATACACAGGACCCACTCCTCCAATACAGAGCCCCACTTCTCACTGTACACATACACAGGACCCCCTCGCCAAATACAGAGCCCCATTTCTCACTGTACACATATACAGGACCCCCAGCACACATATAGTGCCCCACTTCTCACTGTACACATATACAGGACCCACTGCCACAATACAGAGCCCCACTTCTCACTGTACACATATACAGGACCCACTCCCCCAATACAGAGCCCCACTTCTCACTGTACACATATACAGGACCCCCAACACACATATAGTGCCCCACTTTTCACTGTACACATATACAGGACCCACTCCCACAATACAGAGCCCCACTTCTCACTGTACACATATGCAGGACCCCCTCCCCAAATGCAGAGCCTTACTTCTCAGTGTACACATATATAGGGACCCCCGCCACACTTTCACAAGACCCCTCCCCCGTACAGGGCCCCACTTATCACTGGACTCATATACTGGACACCCCGCATCAAGGCACCCTGCAGCACATTCGCCCACCGCCTCCCCTCGCGGCCGTTCAGTCCTCCATTCAGACTCACCCGGTATAGGATCCAGCATCACGGCCACACAATGTGCAGGGGGCGGGGCATGCAACACAGACACACTCTCCTCTCCCACCGCCTGTAACTAAGGACACGGCCGGGAGAGGAGGTGAGTCATAGAACCCGCCCCCTTGCTCAGAAGCTCCTGTGCCGGAAAAAGTGATCGCCACGGCCGACTTTAAAGGGCGCGCGGCCGACTTTAAAGGGCCCCGCTCAGTCCCCTCTGCCCAGTGGCCACAATCCCCGGGAGTGGATCTCAGCGGGTCCCCCAACTGCCTTGGGCCCCGGGCGGCTGCACCGCCGGTAGCTCCACCCCTGAAAGGGAGACCTTTGCAAACAGATCACTCCTTTGTCCTCGTCTCCCAGTTTTACTACAGGTATGGTATTATGTTTTTTTTATTTTGTTTGTTTTTTAAGTAATGATCATTAAAACAATTTCAATAAATGTATGAATTGCATATAATTACTTCACCTGCACAGATGAGGTTTGCTTTTTGTAAATGTCTGGAAAGCACAGAGCTTTAAGAACTTAACCTAAACGAAATATCTGGAAATTTCCCATGAGGCATGCCTGGCTGCTGCATTATTTTGCATTGTGCCAGCAAGATTTCTATTGCATTTTCCATTAGCAGTGCTGTAATAATGCTCGCAAGGTTTCAGGATTCATCTCCGGCTTTTCATTCCACTAAAATCCAAAAGTCATTCAGTATATTTCCTTCTTTCTTCTGTCTTCATTTAGGCTTGTAGCATTCTCTTTAAAGCTGAATTAGCTAATAGTGCCCAAATACAAAAATTACGTGTATTCTTCCATGAATCATGGTGTGCTTTGTATTTCTTTCAGATCTGTGTAGTAATCCAGTGTGAGACTTGGAATTTCCTGTTATAAAGACCGCTCCCTGCTGGTCTCTCTCCTTGTGCAGGGTGACTGGTCTTGTCTCTGCCCCCTCTTATAATAAAGACCGGTCACTGTTGCTCTCTCTCCTTGTGCAGGGTGACTGGTCTTGTCTCTGCCCCCTCTTATAATAAAGACCGGTCACTGTTGCTCTCTCTCCTTGTGCAGAGTGACTGGGCTTGTCTCCGCCCCCTCCTGTAATGAAGACCACTCACTGTTGCTCTCTCTCCTTGTGCAGGGTGACTGGTCTTGTCTCTGCTCCTTCCTGTAATAAAGACCGGTCACCGCTGTTCTCTCTCCTTGTGCAGGCTGGCTAATCTTGTCTCCGCCCCCTCCGGTAATGAAGACCACTCACTGTTGCTCTCTCTCCTTGTGCTGGGTGATTGGTCTTGTCTCCGCCCCCTCCTGTAATAAAGACCGGTCACTGCTCTCTCCTTGTGCAGGGTGACTGGCCTTGTCTCTGCTCCTTCCTGTAATAAAGACCGGTCACCGCTGTTCTCTCTCCTTGTGCAGGCTGGCTAATCTTGTCTCCGCCCCCTCCGGTAATGAAGACCACTCACTGTTGCTCTCTCTCCTTGTGCTGGGTGATTGGTCTTGTCTCCGCCCCCTTCTGTAGTTTTCTCCAGGCTGCCCAGCTGCTAGCATCCTAGCAACCAATGAGCATCACTGGCTTCTAAGACACAGGTGGCCCTGAGACATTGGTCTAGGTTCTAGCTGGCTTTGGTGAGCATCCAAATGAACTGAACCAAGGCACATTTGATTCATCACTGGCCAAGACTACAGGTAGCACATTGTGCAGGCATGGTTCACTGTTGTCACTATCAGGAAGCTTGCTAAAAACAATGATGTGCACACAGTGGTGGAATGATTGCATGTAGGCAAGTGGCTGAATGAGGATGAAGAAGGTCAACAGCAATGAGATGCAAAAAGGATGAATAGTATTTTAGTGCAAAATCAAGAGTTTAAAGTGTATAAAATCAAGGAACAAAAATGTGTTATATTGCAGCTTACCAGTCCTTGTGTGTGGTGGCTACCATTTTGTTGTTGTTTTTTTTTCTTTTTTCTTTAAGCTAGTACAATTTTTGCAAGTTGATCCAGCCAGAAATCCAGTGTCCTTTCAGTGGAGGGCTTTTTGTTCACTTTTATTACTTCTCATCATACCCTTCAAGGTTATACTCTCATTGGGTCTAAGGCCTACTCCATAGAAGCCATGGTTTCCAGGCCCTGCACTGATATGGCTGAATAGCCTGAAACAGCAGCATGCAGTTTGGAATAAATGGTTCTATAATATTAGGCCATATCTGTACTATGCTCCAGTGGTTCTGGCTGTAGAGTTGACCAGTGGGGCAAATAGTAAAGAATTGCAGGGATCCACTCACCATCCTTAAATGAGGAATAATTATTTTTGAGATATGTGATAGAATAAGACGTGAATAGAAATAGAGCTTTGTAGCTTTGTTTTCCAGTCTAGTGATTATCTGTGTTCCACCACAGTTGCTCAGCCTGCCTTCTCAACAAGTGCTTCAAAAAGCCACTAGACATGTGCATTCGAACTCGGACAAACCTGCAAATCAACGAAAATCAGTAGATTTGGCGGTTCATCCGAAGTAACAAATTTAATATATGCCCGAATATACTAAAATGATATTCGAGCATACATAAATTCGTTTGGATCTTGGAGGCGGAGCGTGTGACGTCACATGGCCGTGATGTCACACACTGAACGAGCGGCAGCCATGGCGGCCGCCGTCGCGTTCTCCGCCATTTTGGAGTAGATTTTGGTATACACCAAGATGGCGGCGCTTGAACATGCGGATGACTCCTTCTTGGACTACATTCAGGTACCTTAACTATTAACAACAATGTCTTATTTGTGTATCACTCGGCTGTAGATCCTCAAATCATCTCTGAATTGGTGCTGACACTGTCCTTCCTTCTGGAGGAGGGCTACTTTTGTTCCCCATGGTCCCTGTGTGTGGTGTAAAGTAGTCACCGCTCCAAACAATCTCATGTTTCGAATACTAATTTGTATTGAGATTGTAGTCCATCACAGTAGTGAGCTTTGAGCGGTGACTACTTTACACCACACATAGGGACCATGGGGATCAAAAGTAGCCCCCTCCAGAAGGAAGGACAGTGTCAGCACAAATTCAGAGATGATTTGAGGATCTGCAGCTGTATGGTACACAAATAAGATACATTGTTGTAATAGTTAAAGGAGAACTATGGGGTTATGTCTTTTCCCCATAGCTCTCCTTAGGGTAACGGAAGGACACAAACTAGCGTCCCCCCGTCACCCTAGGCTCAGTATACCGCGAGCAGTAGCTCGCGGTATACTGAGACGCCGCAGCTGAAGCGGATCCCGACAATTTTGCCGGGATCCGCCCAGCTGCGTGACTGACAGCTGGCTCTGCCTCTAGATAGGTACCCGCCCCCTCCCCCGTCCGATCTACCAGTCAGAGCTGGCGGATCGGAGCGGGGAAGGGGGAATCCAGCCCCTCCCCTGTCACGGCAGAGAGCCGTGACAGGATCGAGAGGGGAGCGCACGCCGGTATGTGTTCACTCACCTGCCGATCTACTGAGCTGACCTGTGACAGTCTCATTGTCACAGGTTGGCTAGAACTATGAGGTGAGTGAAAAGCACTCACCTCACAGTTCTCCTTTAAGGTACTTGAGTGTATTTTTAAGATTTAATTCCTGAGTTTAGTGTCACTTTAGGTTCAACCAAATAGCAAAGATCTACAAGGGCCCATTCACACCAGCCTGGTCCATTGTGGTGCGTATAATGTGCTTGCTTTGGGAGCAAATACTAAGCAGTAAGTAGAGTCTTCATATGTAGTAAACAAACATGGCTGCTGGCATGTATATATCTTATTACAAACTATACACAGAAGGAATGTTTTTTTTCCAAGACAATGTAACACATTGATAAGATTATTTACAATAATATAGACTCTTTTACACGTGTATTAAAAAAAAATAAAAATAAAACAACATTAAAGCAATATTGTTTCTCTGTAACAGTGGGATACCAGCAATGTACATCGCTTCATTTCATAAGCAATTTAATTATATTTGTCCTCTAAATAGAAGTGGTAATATTTTTATTCACAATATTAAATTATGTTTGGAAGCGTGCATACAAGTCTTGCCCATTTTAATCAACAAGCCAATGCACCTAGCTGTCACAGAGTGATTTTAAAAGCGGTTTATTATTTACACAAGGACATGCAGGTGATTGGTTTTTGGAAGGCGCTCATTCCCGATAATAGGTAGCCATGCCCATGCTAGCTCTGGATTTGCATAATTGTGGCGCTGCTAAAAATATTTAAAGAGTAATTCCAGCTTTATCGAAACCATAGCAGTAACCAGTATCTTTATAAACACAGTCTCCCCCTCATCCTCTCTTCTCTTTCTCTCTCTCTCTCTCTCTCTCTCTCTCTCTCTCTCTCTCCCTCTCTTTTTCTTTCTCTCGAGCATTTAAAGGGCTCCGGACTCCTAGACAATTGTAGCTCCATCCAAGCAGACATAGTTTTTTTCCTTTCATGCCATTGGGTATTCTTTCACCACATTACTACATGAAAAAGCAAACATCTTCATTGAAATATAACATCCATCGTACTACTTGCTAGGGATGCACTGATACCAGTTTTTCAGTATTGATTACCAATATTTTTTTCCGGTACTCGCCGATATCAAATACCGATACCGGAAATCCCATTAAGAAGCCCAACCAGCGTGTTATGACTTGCTACCCGGCTTCCTGATTAGCAGAGAAGCGGTCTCCATGCTCCCTTGTCACCAGGTGATGAGGGAGCATGGAGCTGTCTTTCTGGCCAATCGGGAAGCCGGGTGCCGTGTAATGGCTCACCACCTGGCTTCCTGATTGGTCGAGAAGCTGATCAATCAGGAAGCCAGGTGGTGAGTCATTACACGGCACCCGGCTTCCTGGTTGGCCGGGAAGCGGGCTTCATGCTCCCGCATCACCAGGTGATGCAGGAGCATGGAGACGGCTTTCTGGCCAATCAGGTAGCCAGGGGGCAGGTCATGACTCGCTGCCTGGCTTCCTGATGGGCCAGCTTCCTGACCAATCAGGAAGCTGGGCAGTAAATTATTACACCTGATGACAAGGGAGCTTGGAGCTGGCTTGCCAGCCAATCAGGAAGCCTGGCACTGTGTAATGACTTGCCACCCTGCTTCCTGATACTGGAAGTTCTGGTATCGGGATAGGCATCGAGAGCATTTGGGCAAGAATGAGTACTTGCCCAAATACATGCCAGTATTAGTATCAGTGCACCGCTACTACTTGCAGCTAAATAAACTGTGGCAAAGGCCTGGAAGAAACAATGTACACCATTTTTAGAAGTTAAAAATAGAGTTGCTAACATTATGAACAATAATGAATCCAGATCAAACAAATATACATTGCCTAGCAAAGCATCGCTTTACATTTTTTGCCCAAACACTTAACAATCATCATGTTTCTGAACAGCTCCTTCCAAGTCTCTCAGCTCAGCTTCCCTGAATTCTTGTTCAGTACAAGATCACAAAGGACAGTGCAGACTCCAGCAACTGTTCATCTAGGAGGGGGGCAGAGGGGTGGGAAGTGGCTTGATTTGCTGGGTCTGCATGTTTGTGTAGACACACACGCTTATTATCACACACAAAGGTGACTCCAAAGCACTCTGCTTGAGAAAGGAATCACTCAAAAACAGGAAGTCAGGACCAGTGCTCAGGGGACCAGATGATTCTGCAGGAAACAAACTTTTAAACATCAAGAAGCAGCATCCATTGTAAGTGATTTTATCAGCATTTGAAATAGCTTAAAATCCATTTGACTTCAATATCACTTTAACTTCTTCTTCACACTACAGTGGATACCAACTAAAAGACCTGCAACTTATAAATGTTACAATGTGCTATTTAGGCCTTTTCTGGTATGCTTGTATTGCTATAAAACCCCTTTTCTACTATGCTTATATTATTATGTCATCTATGTTGTACTTCCTTTTGTCAACTTAAAATGATATTGAAGTCAAAAGGGTTTTAGGCTATTTCAAATGCTGATTAATTCACTTACTATAGATACTGCTCCTTGATGTTTAAAAGTTTTAGTTTCCTGCAGAATAAGCTGGTCCCCTGAACACTGGCCCTGATATCCTGTTTTTGGGTGGCTCCTTTCTCAAGCAGAGTGATTTGCAGTCACCCTTGTGTGTGCTAGTAAGCTGTGTGTGTGTCTCCACAAACACACAGGCAGTGCAAATCAAGCTACTACTCTCCCCCTGACCCCCTCTCCCCCCTCCTCCGTTCGCCAAGCTAGTAGATGAACAGTTGCACTGTCCTTTGTGACCTTGTACTGAACAGGAAGTTCAGGGAAGCTGAGCTGAGAGAGTTGGAGCTGTTCAGAAACATAATGATTATAAGTGTTTGGGCAAAAATGTAAAACAATGCTTTGCTGGGCAATGTATATTTGCTTGATCTGGATTCATTATTGAAAGAATGTTTGAGAGTGTAATACTACTTTAAATCTAAAGTTGAACTCCAGGCATATATAAAAGATACAATAATGCAGCTCTGCAATCATTCATAATTTGTCATTAAATGTATTTCTAAAAATGCATTCTAAGTACCTGAACTTATGATGGTATCGCACTCTTATAATATAGACATGTCACCAGCACACCAGACTCCTTCAAGTATAATCAATCGTGGATTTTTTCAAAACTTATGTCAAATACACAAGCGCTTTCGGGACCACACAGGGTCCCTTCATCAGTCATAGCAGTGACCGCCATCCGCGGTCATTCCTGCCCCATATTCGGGGCTGTCAGGTAAGGAGTGCAACAAACCTCTCTTCATATCACACTCTTATAGTCCCTGCATAGCAGAGCTGAAGTGTGAGAGAGGAAAAAGCAGCACAAGGAGCCAATCAGTGTATGTGCTGACATAAGGAGAAAACAGAATGACGGAGAGATGAGTGCATCACTGTTCTGCTTCTCCTTTCAGTGTCCATTTGCAGGCTGTGGGTGGGTCCAGGATGACCCGGACTCAGAGGAACTGGGTTGAATGACACTGGCTATCAGGCTGAGGTCATGTAGTGGCAGAACAACATACTGGAGGGGAAAATCTCTGGATTGAAACTGAATTTTGCATTTGTTGAGCCAAAAGGAAATTTCACCGCTCCAATTCCTTAGCCGCCATCAGGACTCCCTCCCCTTTTCTACTATGCTTATATTATTATGTCATCTATGTTGTACTTCCTTTTGTCAACTTAAAATGATATTGAAGTCAAAAGGGTTTTAGGCTATTTCAAATGCTGATTAATTCACTTACTATAGATACTGCTCCTTGATGTTTAAAAGTTTTAGTTTCCTGCAGAATAAGCTGGTCCCCTGAACACTGGCCCTGATATCCTGTTTTTGGGTGGCTCCTTTCTCAAGCAGAGTGATTTGCAGTCACCCTTGTGTGTGCTAGTAAGCTGTGTGTGTGTCTCCACAAACACACAGGCAGTGCAAATCAAGCTACTACTCTCCCCCTGACCCCCTCTCCCCCCTCCTCCGTTCGCCAAGCTAGTAGATGAACAGTTGCACTGTCCTTTGTGACCTTGTACTGAACAGGAAGTTCAGGGAAGCTGAGCTGAGAGAGTTGGAGCTGTTCAGAAACATAATGATTATAAGTGTTTGGGCAAAAATGTAAAACAATGCTTTGCTGGGCAATGTATATTTGCTTGATCTGGATTCATTATTGAAAGAATGTTTGAGAGTGTAATACTACTTTAAATCTAAAGTTGAACTCCAGGCATATATAAAAGATACAATAATGCAGCTCTGCAATCATTCATAATTTGTCATTAAATGTATTTCTAAAAATGCATTCTAAGTACCTGAACTTATGATGGTATCGCACTCTTATAATATAGACATGTCACCAGCACACCAGACTCCTTCAAGTATAATCAATCGTGGATTTTTTCAAAACTTATGTCAAATACACAAGCGCTTTCGGGACCACACAGGGTCCCTTCATCAGTCATAGCAGTGACCGCCATCCGCGGTCATTCCTGCCCCATATTCGGGGCTGTCAGGTAAGGAGTGCAACAAACCTCTCTTCATATCACACTCTTATAGTCCCTGCATAGCAGAGCTGAAGTGTGAGAGAGGAAAAAGCAGCACAAGGAGCCAATCAGTGTATGTGCTGACATAAGGAGAAAACAGAATGACGGAGAGATGAGTGCATCACTGTTCTGCTTCTCCTTTCAGTGTCCATTTGCAGGCTGTGGGTGGGTCCAGGATGACCCGGACTCAGAGGAACTGGGTTGAATGACACTGGCTATCAGGCTGAGGTCATGTAGTGGCAGAACAACATACTGGAGGGGAAAATCTCTGGATTGAAACTGAATTTTGCATTTGTTGAGCCAAAAGGAAATTTCACCGCTCCAATTCCTTAGCCGCCATCAGGACTCCCCAGGTGCTGGTCTAATAGGTGCGTCTCCACCTAGGAATGTAGTAATATACGACCAGACCGCACTATACAGAGAATTCCAATACTTCAGACTTTATTGAAATCCACAGCAAATCCAGTATAACACTGAATAAATCACTACAGAATTTTGTATTTTTTGTTATTTATTAATGTGTTTATGAATTATTATCTTGTTTTTTTTTTGGCCGGAGTTCTTTAAAGAATTAAAAACATTGGCAAAACATATTATTTTGGATTCTTTTCCAACCCTTATTGCGTGGCCATGTCATTTAAGACACTAGCTTCCTAGATCATCGTCTCTAAATAGCTATTGCCAGCTGTTGTATAGCTATTTCTCTTCATTTTCCATTCTCCCTTTATCAACTTTGCTCAAAGAACTTTGCTTTTGACGCTCAAAGCTAAGTGCGGCAAAACTCTCAACACTAGAAAAAAACATTCATTTATATGGCCCCTGTTCACACCTGAGAGCTCTGAAGTGCTGAACGTTGGAAAAGGTACATGAGCTTCTTTCAGGCAGATTTCAGCACATTTGGCCACATAGACTTCAATGGAAGCGCATTAAAGCGCGTGACACAAGTGTTTTGCTCATGTCTGTGCATGCATTTTGCACATTTTTGCGCACGTTTTCTCATTCACAGCAATGTATTTTGATCTGCTTAATAAAATGGTGTCTTTGTCTGTGCGTCAACGCGCGTAAAAATGCCACACAAACGCGCAAAAATGTGCAAACCGTGTGAAGGGAAAGATGTGCATAAAAACACATGGAAACGTCTAGGTGTGAATCGAGACTTACTAAATGACACTTTGTTGGCTAAAGTAACGTGTATCATAAACAATTAATTCATAAATAAAATAGGTGTTTTTACCTTTTTTCATCCATTCCTATTATTACACGGTAACCCATTTGTAGCCCCTTCCTGTCTATATACATTCCAGAGATAGTTGCATTGAATTGTTCCAGGGCAGGTTTTCTGTTGGTGACAACAGTAAACCATGCCTGCAAAATTAGTGGGGTTATTCACAAAGCTGCAGAAGGCAGCCAAGTGAATAACCCAACCGAAGTTGGCTATTCACTCCGGCTCAGTACGGCTGAAATCAGCTGAGCCGAAGTGCTCAGCTGAGCCGAAGTGCATAAGGACTTCAACTCAGCCGATCCAACATCTGCATCAGCTGAGCTGAAGCTCAGGCAGCTCACTCACTGCTGTTCACCCCTATTCACATAGGGGCCGAAAGGCAGTGAGTGAATAGCCATTCGGCTCGGCTATTCTGCTCAGTACCTCCGTGGTACCGAGCAGAATAGCAAATAGTGAAAAAAGTAGAAGAAAAAAAAAGTTGAAAAAATATTTGTAAAAAATGTAAATAAATATTACATTTTGAAAAATAAATAAAGATAAAAAAGAAAAACAATTGGGTAGGGCTAGCAGTGACGGCTAGCTCTGCCCAACTGTGTCCTATTGGCTGCCACCTGCTAGTCTTCAAGCAGGTCCCGGCCAATGAATAACAATTGGGCGGAGCGGGCTGTGACTGGGCCAGTTGTTATTGTTTAATGACAGATCAGTGTCCCCAGGTCATTTGGGGACGCTGATCTCTCATTGCAACTGGGCGGAGCCAGACGTGAGATTTCGGCTAGCTCCGCCCAGCTGTCATTTGCGTGGGGAAAGGCTGTTTGCCCCGCTTCGGGTGCCACATGCCTTCGGCTCACCTGAGCCGCTCGGCCGCTCTACGGGCTATAGTGAATAGCCCGTACAGTAGCCCTTCAGTTCGTCTGAACCCGAAGGGCTGCAGAAGAGAGCCAAAGGATCAGCCAAAGCTATGGAGCAGTAGATGCAAAAATACTACAAAGGATTTTCGAAATTACTTTTAGATTTTGAAGCTTACATGAAATTGTAGTGATTAAGTTTTAATATGTTTTCAGACACTTTTTTTCTTACCTTTTTCCCACCATAGTTTCGCCTCTCTACCTTTGCGTTTATTATTACCCAGATGTCCGTTACATACGAAAGGTTTGGGAGTAGTTCTATAAATCTGGATTTTAGGTTTGTGTGACAAAATCCCTTAACTCATAGCTGTCGTTAAAGAATAATACCGTTTCTGTTGGCCGCTGTTATTGCTTTTATGTACTGGGACATATTGTTGTCTTTATTTATGGAGGAGCCCGAGTTACACAACAGTTTTGTGCTTTCATATTTGTTCCCTCTATAATAAATTTCCTTCCTGTCCTTTCAATATTCTCTTTCATTGTCGTGATCTTGTCAGAATCCTTACCTAACGTCACCTTCATTCCATCTTTCTCGAACTTTTTTTATTGGTTTATTAATTGTTTCCTGATTCTTCCCATTTTTTATCTTCTGCATAGTCCATGCATTGTACTTTTTTGGTTTTTGTGGTTATCTCCTGTCTTTTTTTTATTAAGTTCTTTAGGACAAGTTTGAAACAGCAGAAATATTGTCCACTTGCTGCATACCTAGGCTGGCATCTCATCTAGCTCACTGATATCACATGTTACCAGGAGGCCATCTCCTGGCAGCCAATTACATCAGTGAGATAGGCCAGAGCATCCTAGGTTGCTAAGAGGGGGGCTAAGAGCACTTTGCAACCTGGGACGCTCTGGCTGGAAAAGGGGGTGGCATGCACACCTGCTTCCCCCCACGTGACCCGCCTGATGCAACCACCTTAGGTCGCTTCATTATAGGGACAGCGCTGCCTGTATGGACAAAGGAACAGTCACTTTATTCCTCATTTTGACCATCTTTTCAGAGTTGCTCATATAATTCATCCCTTGCATTTCTGCAAGCCACGAATGCATATGCAAGATCATCGGTCTCCTGAGCAAGTCTGTATTTGACTCTGTGAATTGTGCTCTGGCCATCCACGCTTTAAAAAGCAATGGGTGCTGCCATATTCACAGAGTGCAAGGGAGGGATAGAGCAGGTTTGTTGTCAAACACTCTTCTTCTTCCCAACCAGGGCATATGAGTGCGAGGTAGAGGTTGGAAAGAGGTAAGTAGGACTTAAGAATCACCTCACCACAAGGGACTCGAGCTATAGGGCCACTTTCAGGGATAAGTCAGTTTCTGCCGACATTGTTCTTCACTGTCTGTAGTTTGGAATAGCACTCAGCAGCAGGAAGGGGGCATTCATTAGCTTACAACAGTCACAGTAAATATGTACTTTTATGTGAGATTGTACTAGAAATGGTATGGGAATGAGCAGCATCGTATAGGCAGAATGTTTTCAATTATGTAAAAATGTGGTTGTCTCTGGTTTTCCAAATCCTTACCGGAGATCCGGTAAGGATTTGGAAATATGTTTGTAACCATCTCCTTTAAAATCCTTGGCAACTTTACTCCTCTGATATTGTACATATTGTCTTATCCATTTTTACCATATGTGATAAATACAGTTTGTGTTAATAATATAAACAACATTCATCCCATGCTTCACATGACATAAAGTAGTTACATAACTTGAAAGATTGATGTCTATCAAATTAAACCTCCCACAGGGTTTGTTCTGGAGGAGGATAATACAAAACCCCCGAGGGCAACTGCTGATCATATTTGTCAGTTGGATCAGTTTCCTGAATATGAACATATGATAATTTATTAACTACAACTATAGATCTCATTAACAATGAGAAGATAACCCACTTTGTGCTATTACTAATAAAGCCTTCCACGCCACGCTTAGGCCCCATGCTTGGCAAAGCATATTACAACTAGGGATGCACCGATACCAAGTACCGTGCTCAGTACAAGTACATGTACAGATACTTTTTGAGCTCCAAGACTAGACTAGAGAAAAATTAAAAAGTTAGGAGGCAGCTGTAATTTGCAAGCAGCACACGGAGCTCCAGGGATTTGTACATCTCTGTTTTAATGTATGATTTTATTTTTATAAACATATATATAAAGGGATGCACCGATACCAGTTTTGCGAGTACGAGTACTGATACTTGCCCAAGTACTTAAAAGTACGAGTACTGATACATTTTTGTTTATTGTCATGTGACAGTTTTTCTAAAACAATATCGGCTAATGATTTCAGGACAGTGGTTGAGCGCCAGAGCTAGGTACCAACTGCAACCGTGGCAACCCTTGTAGTTCTTGTGAAAATGCCAAGTATCGGCACTGGTAACTGAAAAGTATCGGTGCATCCCTACAAGTATTAAAGCATGACAACTCCATTCATTCTGAATGTAAGTTACCGACGCATGTGCATTACAGCACAGCACGAGGCAGTGCACTAACGTGTGTTGTGGTGCTGTGCCTTAAATGGCACATGCCCCATTTTTTGCGCATTTAGATGCATTGGCAGCCCATTGGCATTGGCAGCCCATTCATTTTGAATAGGCTGCCTTAACGCGGCGCACGTTGACACGCAGCATAATGCATATTTGAATGGGCCCTTATTAGACTAAATGCAATAATCCCTTTCTAAACTTACTGTAATATCTTCTTTCTTCCAAACTTAATTGGTGTCTTCTTGTCCAGGCTATAAAAACCTATGTTGTCAAATGTTTGTGCTGACCTTGGGTTTAGTAAAAGTGGATCAAAACCCTAGCTGGATGACTTGGTTTGCTAATGCACTCACTGATTATCATAAACAATTGCGTTTTATGCAT
Source organism: Nanorana parkeri (assembly GCF_000935625.1). Classification (NCBI taxonomy): domain Eukaryota; kingdom Metazoa; phylum Chordata; class Amphibia; order Anura; family Dicroglossidae; genus Nanorana; species Nanorana parkeri. The sequence continues at coordinate 1,001,911 of NW_017306406.1, read as the reverse complement.
CTCAGTGCAGCTTAGCTACTCCAGCCTCTTTCTTATGCTGCTGAACATGCTCATGGTTGGTGCACTTTTGCCTTTTTGCATTGCCTGCTGAAGGACCCTGTCCCCACCCTGCGAATGGGTATCTATGACAGCTTTTACCCCGTACAACAGCAACAGGTGAATACAACTTATTTCTAAATAAGAACTTTTACTTCATACAGCCACAGGCTTTTCTCTTCTATGAAGGCTGACAGCTGTGCATCACTGAACAACCTCCTTTCGAGTAAATAGAAAGAGTCCCCCGTGAGGATCACTAAAAAGGGCTCATTTTGTTTGGTATTATTAGCAGCAGCAAAGTGTTGTACAGTGTTACACATCAACATAAGTAGTAGTTTGAATTTAGGGTGATACCATTAATTGGCTCATGCAGAAAAAAAATAACTGCTCTAGTTCTTACACTGACTCCCATGCTGGGGGGTATAGCAGGTGCAGGTTGTGAGCCCATCCATGCTCCTGTGGCTCACATCAATCAGCTCTTTAAAAGAGAACTATGGGGTAAGTGTTTTTCCCCATAGTTCTCTTAAGGGTCACGGGAGGACATATACTAGCGTCCTCCCGTGACCCAAAGCTCAGTATATTGCGAGCTACAGCTCACAGTATACTGAGACCACAGCAGCTGGGACGGATCCCGACATTACTGTCGAAATTCACCCAGCTGTGTGAGTGACAGCTGACTCTGCCTATCTAGAGGCAGAACCAGCTGTACCCGCCCCCTCTCCCGTCCGCTCCTCCAGTTAGTGCTGGAGGATCGGAACGGGGAGGGGGGAATCCCTGCAGGGACCCGTGACTGACAGTCACGGCTCTCTGCAGGGAGGTGAGCGAGCGACGGTATATGTTCGCTCACTTCCCAATCTATTGAGCCGACGTGTGACAGTTTAATTGTCTCACATCGGCTCGAACTATGAGGATGAGTGATTTTCACTCACCTCATAGTTCTCCTTCAATGCTCATGATCACACTGTCGTCGCCACTCCTAGACCATCCATAGCTGAAGTGTTTCACCCTCACAGGATTAATCATTTATTGGCTAACTAAATACATTTTATTTCAAACTTTTATAGGAATCGCCTGAAGAAGAGTTTAGGGTGCTACAAAAGCTTGCAGTACAGAGTACAGTCTGTTAATAAATGGCATCACCCTAATTCCAGACTTCTACATTTGTGGCCATTGGTTGCTCCTACAGTGGCCTTTGCCTCACCCATTAAAGTTTAAAGAAGATTACATTAAAAAGTAAAAACTGATGTATCTTTTATCAGGATTTTCCTTGAAGTGGGGGAGGTCATAAGTTATTTTGCGGCTAAATAGAAAGAGAATTGGGAAAACATAATTAAAACGGTAAAGTCCTTTAAGTTGTGTTATCCAATTTGTATTAAACTAATGCAAAACATTAATCATGTTTCCTCATTATAATATTTCTTTTGAGAACTCTATCATTTGAACAGAGTTTTTCAACCTTTCGCTGTATTTTTTTCTGATATATTTTTAGTAAAGTTACATGTGAAGGGAAAAAGATCCAATGTCAGGGGGTTTTTTTGTGTTTTTTTTTTTTAAATATATACGTGTGTATATTTTTGCTTGCTTAATGTAATCTTTGCAGCTGTGATGTGCTATAATGAGACATCGAGATGACACGTCTTGCTTTGCCGGGGTGAGGTTCTTTGCCTTCTTTTGATGTAGCATGAAAGTAACCTTGTGCTGTATATATCTTCACTGAGGTCGATGCAAAAGTGTGCATACATTATGAGAGCGCCGAGCAAAATTACACCTGTGGGGGAAGTGACGCCTTTTAACTCCGACGCCTTGCCACCTCCTTTTGATTGCGGTTGTTTGTAATTAAAGCGCTCTGCTAGACGTGTTTACCCCAGCATGGCTGTTGTGCGAACTAGGAGGCTGAGAAAAAATAAATAAAATGGAATGAAAAGAGCAGAGTAAAATCGATGGTGGCAAATGTAAATGTAAAATGCTTTTGGCAAATGAAAGGCTACCATGGCAGGTTGTTCATTACAACATTACTGGGAAGGCCAAAGTGCTTTAGATTATACATGTCACTCAAGGACCAGTTTGGTTTTCTGCCCTGAAAATCTTAAAGCAAGTGAGTTAAAGTGAATCTTAACCCCAAGAACAAAAATATAATATATTGCAGCGTTAGTCCTCAGATGCGGTGGCTGCATTATGTTTTTTCTTTATTTTCACCTGATGATCTTGTCAATAACACACATCCTGTCCTAGAATTACAGCACTACCTCACTGTATCTATGAAGGATCAACATTGTCACCCTCGGGCAGGAAGTATTTGTAGGACTACAGCACTCTCCTCTGATCCATAACATGCAAAATGGGTTCTGGGGTCCACAGAGAGATCAGTCCAGGACATATCACTGCGGGCAGGAAGATGCAGGAAGACAAGCCCCATAGAAATCTAAACAAACACCAGAGATTCCAGGCACCGGACCCTGGCAAGTATGCATTTGTGGAGGGAGGGGGAGGCATTTTTAAGGTCGGGGAGAGGGCAGAACTGGTGTCTCAGGCAAGGAATGAGCATTAAACCTTTGCAGTGTGGGGGTAGCACAACTGCAAGGGTAGTTCAGCTTTAAGAAAACTGTATACATTGAGGTATGATGCCAGACATACTGAAAAATAATTTAAAGTGACCCTAAACTCAGGAGGTAAAATACATTGAAGAACAAAATTACCCATTGATGTAATTTACACTCAAACATGGGTATTTTAAGCCTCCTGTAATAGTCCTCCCCCCATCCCACCTATATAAATAGGGAACCACCCTTTAAAATATACTTAATATACTTAATCAGAACTAGGGCTAATAGTGTAAAAATGCTTGACAACTCCGCAAAAAGGTTGGCACTATTGTGTTGCAGTACAAAAGTCTGCACCAGTGGTGAGATCATTTGAAGAGATACTGTCACACTGCACATGCAGGTCAAGGTGACGGTTCCCAAGGAGCGATGGGATTGGCTATGTTGACTATCCGGAGGAGCAATTACTTCACTCCTTCAGTCATGTGACAGTGGTCAGGTCTAGCACTAGTCTGCTAGTCCCTGGAACCATCACAGGGGAGCAGGTCACATGCTTCCTCATACCTGGAGGTGTCAAGTATTTTCACCGGCTGTGGAGAGGCACGGAGCTGTGAGGGAGCTCAATTAAGAGTGTCCTTTCTCCTTCGTGGGTTACAGTGTCTCATTGAAAAAACATTTAGGGCCCAGCCACCCCATCATGTTGAGCTAAATGCATGGGATCCATACATTTTGCACACTCTACTTCATGGTACAACATGCTGGATGTGTCGGTGTGTTGTGTTTCCATGCAATGTACCTGTATACCTAGCATGGGGTACCGCTTGCTGTGCGATAGCATTCGCTAAATACATGGATCCTGCACATTTAGTACAATTCTATGGTGGGAATGGACCCTAGAATGTTTAAGAAAGCTCGGGATAGGAGAAAAAAAACTGCTGTAAGCCTGAGAAGTTGTAGACAATCATAAAAGTGAGCCCGCTTTTGGCTTTATCTGCATGTGAAATGTTTTCCCTCTAAGGATCCAAAATTAAATGACGTCAAGCACACAGAGCTCGTTGGCAGTAGCATTCTCTCACGACTGACATAGTTTTCCCCAGCAGCTGAATCCTTGCTTCTGCCTTATAGCATTAAGGTCTGGCAATACAGTCAGTGCAAAAAAAATCTAATGATCCATATTAGATTTCAGCCTTCTAAACCTCAAAGATCTGCTGGAGATATACAACACTTTTTTTTCTGAAGCATGTTTGGCATAATCGTGTTCTGGTGCCGGTATACACTTCATAAAATGTATGTGTGAACGGAGGCAAGCCAGATGCTCCCACAATCAATACTGGTTAGCAGTAACAGCTGCGAACTGGAGGTGTCGAGATTTCACAGTTTAGCAATTGAAAGTCTGCATGCCAAGGGGACATAACCTGATCCTATTGAACTTGAAGTAGATTTAAACCCTAAATGGATGACATTTAATTTGCTAAAGAACTAAAAAAAAAACTTCTAAATGCAATTTGAAAAAAAAAAAATACTGTGTCCCTTTTATCTTTTCTATTCCATCTTGGTACTTCTGTTCTCCTCCAGAGTCTGTATCCACTTCCAGTCTACATGCATTTGCTCCAGTGTCAGCTGCATATCATTGCTCAGGACTGCCTACCTGAGCAACGTGTGTTAGCACATCTTCTTCTAATATTACAATTGAGGAGCAGTTGTCATCCAATAACAGGAAATGCTTGAAGAAGGATCTCCATGGCATGACCCCCAGGTTTTCTAATGAGCTGCATGTTGAAAAAAAAAAGTTGTGTATAGATTTACTCTCCTCTAATCTGGTGCAGTGGTGTAACTATAGCCCAGTAACTAGCAGCCCAGGCGGCTGCTTCTGGGCCTGGGTGTGGAAGGGCCCCCCATTAGGTTGTTGAGGCAAATTAAACAGAGAACAGTTGCAATTGATGACAACTCTAATCCCCTCTAAAGTCTACAGTGTGGAGACAACTTCAGATGCACAAGAGGAGTATTTGGGATCTTGGCATCCCCATCACATTTTTGCTATGGGCCCCATGATCTGTAGTTACAGCCCTGTTCTGGTGTATTATACTGGGCAAAGAGCAAAGTGAATTGCTGGCAGCAACCAATCAGAATTCAGTTAGTGATTTGAGGGGTTTGGGGTGGCGATCTCACCATGTTACACCCTGGATATGGGTGTAACTTGAAACATAGTAGAAAAGGTAAACTCAGCCTTTAATCCTTGCAGTGTGGGGGGTAGCCCCATTGCAAGGGGAGGTTTCTTTTTAACCCAGAGATAGGCTTTAAAGAGCATAGTTTCATTTTTACATCATACTTGAGACAATAAAAAAAACAAAAATCACCCGAACCTGGTGGACAAAAACATGGCAAGATTGATTGTAAGTAGTTGTGAAGTTCAAGTAGAAATCTTGCTTCAGAGGATGAGCGTTATGCTTGTCAAACTTTACCCTGTGCAGCCCTTGTCTTGTTCTGTAAATCCATTGCCTGCTCACTTTGCTGGAGACATCCGTACAGAATCTTCAGCTTAGGCAAAGTGAACCCTGGAACTGAGAACTCTCAAAAACAGCATGCAGCTATTGGGCTTACCGAGGCCCCCCAAAAAAGTCACCACCAGGCAGTGTTATGACCTGGGGTTGCTTCAGTTGGTCAGGTCTGGGCAGGGCAGCCATCAGGGGGGTACGGCCGATACTCATGTAAGGGGCCCCAAAATTTCTGATGGCTGCCCTGGGTCTGGGTTCAGCAATGTTATGTCCTCCAAAAATGAGGTCAGCTACCTCCCTGAATGTACTGAGTGACCAGGTCTTTCCATCCATGGATTTTTCCTTCCCTGATGGCACATTGGGCATATTCCAAGATGACAATGTCAGTATTCATCGGGCTCAGATTGTGAAAGAGTGGTTCAGGGAGCATGAGACATCATTTTCACACATGGATTGGCCACCACAGAGTCCAGACCTTGACCCCATTGATAATCTTATTATTGAGAATCCACGTTACTCAGTGGTCTGATTCTTTCATCATCGCTACAAAAGTAATGCAACTCTGGATGTAAATGCCATGGGGAATGCATGCTATAATCAAAGCTAAAGGTGGTCCAATGAAATATTAGCGTGTGTGACTTTTTCTTTGGCTAGGCAGTGTAAATAATGAGTGGTGCACATGGCAACAGCAATTGAGCACTCGTGTATTATCCAATTTCCCTGCAGTCAAGTCAGTTCTGCCGGCAGTCAGTGGGGTGCAAATAATAGCTGCTTGGCTGCAGTCAGTTCGCTCAACAATTTTCCATGGGGCTTCTTTGATTTTCAGTTAGAAGGATATCAGGTGGGAGGCTCATCCAAGAACCGGCCAAATTTTTATCCGTGTATGGCCAGCTTAAGCCTCGGCTGCTTGCATTTACAATTGTATGTACTGTTCAGGCTTCTCATTCCCCTTGCCAGTAGACATCCTCAAATTTATAATATTGCAAAAACTGCAGGACCATTGGAATATTGCTTGTGTGTTTAGACTCTTGCAGGTTTACAAATATGGTACAGCGCAGCAGAAGTCAGCTCTGGTGTCTCCATCAAATCTAAAAGGACTTTAACATGCTGCCCAGGTCACTGGGATCCAAAGTCAATTGCGCATAATAACACAATGGCATGCTTTTTGCTCGTCATCCTAGGTAGCAGTGACCTGTGGTGCAAGCGGAAATCATTTCCACTAATGAGACCTAAATCAAAGTAGAAACCATTTTTCATCTCAGGCTTGCGTTGTTGAGAATTACTAGACTGCGAAAGCCTTTTATGTCAACAGATTTTATTTATGCTCCCCTTGGAGCCAATTTTACTGAATCTTTATTATGACTTCATACGTGTGTTGCCACACTCTTAGATCAGCTCTTATTTTTAAAAAAAATGTACATGTTATTGAAAGCCAAAAGGGATTTTGCTTTATGCTTATCCGGAGGTGAAACGGGATATAGCAATTAAAGTATATGTCTGGGCAAAACTAAAAAAGAAAATTGCAATATATCTCTCTAATACATGAATGTTTCCCTGTGGTTTTTTCCTCTATAGGGTGACATTGTCAGGTGATGAAAATATTAAAAGGAAAGCTTCCTGCAACAGAAAAGTTCTTATACTCTGGTGTATGTCCTGATACTGTGTGTGTCCTGATAGCCCTATGTCCCAGTGCTGCAGCTTCCATCAGTCCCCTTTGCTTTCGACACTTTTGCGTGTATTGGATGAATGTGTTTCCCACCCCGTGCCACGGTTTCATCGTCCAACCCATATGTCAGAACTCAGCAGTGACATAAGACTCATTTTCACACCATGGTACCATCAGGGAGGATGGAGCCATGGTGTGCGTGGAGGAACACAGGCATCCAATATACTTGAACGTGTCGAACACCAAAGATACTGATTGAGGCATGGGGTATGTAGGAGACATGGGTCACCAGATAGGTGGGAATAAAGCTAAGCTTCATATGCGTAATATGATTTGCTCAATGTTTTCTTGTATAGATTGCAATGAGTAGCGTATCTTCCAGTATATTATTTTAAAAAAACAATTTGTCATGAAAACAATGTCAATATCCCAGGTAGACTAAAAATACAACATTTGCCAGACAAACTGACCCATCTCCAGAAACTGGAAACTGCTGTGGCCATTACGAGAGCTTATATACTACATTGTGGTCAAAGTGGACATATCAGATGAATGAATGAAGACAGCTAGGGAGGATGAGCAAGGAGGTACAGCCAGGAGAGAGAGAGTGAGGAGTGTAGCCCCTATGCCCTGATTCCACCTGCCAGAAGGTTACATTGTTCTGTATCTCCTTCTGGACTGAGATTTCATTTTAGGGATGGCACAGTCCTATACATCCTGGTGTCTGTGCAGTTCTTGGCGGTGCTCACAAAATTCTGGTACATGACCTCTCAACCTGTGATTTGCTGCAAAGTTACAATGTTATAGTCTGATCACCGGGGGAGTGGAGATAGAGGAAATGTTTCCCACTGCCTGCAGCAGACTGATGACATCATCTTAGCATAGGCAGAGTCACTGGATTTCAAGGATAATAATAGAATCCCAAGCTGTTTGGGAACATTTTACTATTGCTGTATATTCTGACAAATTATTATACAGGATTTTTATAGCGTCAACAGTTTGCGCAGCTCTTTACAATATAAGGAAGACATTACAATCACAATACAGTTCAAGACAAGATGGTAAGGAGGGCCCTGCCCTGAGGGCTTACAATCTAAAAGGGAGGGGCAAGTGATACATGAGGAGGTAGCTGTGTGGGGATGAATTGTTTGAGAAAGTGATGGTTCAGTGGTTAGGATGAGGTGGGATAGGCTTCCCTGAAGAGATCAGTCTTTAGGGATTGCCTAAAGGCAGTCAAGGTGGGAGTTAGACGGACAGGTTGGGGTAAAGAGTTCCAGAGAATGGGAGAGACTCTAGAGACGTCCTGGAGGCGAGTATGGGAGGAGTTGACAAGGGTGCTGGAAAGCAGGAGGTGTTGGGAGGAGCAGAGGGGACAGTTAGGGTGATACTTTGAGACAAGGTTGGAGATATATCCGGGGGCAGAGTTGTGGATGGCTTTTATAAGTGATTGCTAATATTTTGAATTGTATCCTTTTGGGCGAGTGGAAGCCAGTGCAGGGATCAGCATAGGGCGGTTGCAGACACTGAGTGGTTGGTCAGGTGGATGAGTCTAGCAGTTGCATTCGTGATAGACTGAAGGGGGGATAGCCTTTGCAGTGGAAGGCCAATGAGGAGAGATGCAAATGAGAATGACATTCTTGCAGACTTGTGAACTAACTGAAAGATTCACTTTAAGCAAGGCAAAGCCTGCTACTTTACTCCCACAGCTGTGTCACCCTGGAGCAGGCCCTATGTGTCCTTTACATATGCCTGTCATTATTGCATATCATTGCATGTTGTCCATTTGTCCTGTTATTGAACTGTGCATCACACTTGCCATTTGTTTTGCAGGGACTCCTCCTTCCACCCTCCATGCAGACGGCTTCAGGAACGCTCAATACTCACCAATGTGCCTACAGAGATACATTGCTTGGAAAAGATGCATCATTATTTTCTTCCAGCGGAAAGGAATCTCAGACCTGTGTATTATGAATGATAAGATCTCACCAGTGGTTTCTCGTCTAAGAATTAATAAATACCCTCTTTTCAATATCTTTCTATTTGGAAACAACATTTATGTGCTTCTGTCTGGTTTCATGTGCAGAAAGTGTAGTCACCCTCATTGTAACTTAACACTCCTTTGTGTGCATATTTTGCCTTAAGAAAGTAGACATATTCCAAAAAAATACATTGAGATTATTAGTACGGAACACTGTGCATTAAAAATAATGACTGTGTCAATCTAAGGAATGTAAACAAGCTGGAATAAATAATGACATTTCTTTTTGAACTCGGTAGTGAAGCTGTCACTAAAACATCATGCAGGCAGAGATGTCAGGTGGTATATTTATTCATTTGCAATGTGCTCACAAATTCTAAAAATGCTTTGCAGAGTACATAGACCATTTTATATGCTCCCAGAACAGCTTACAGCCCAATGTCCCTTACAACCTACCCTACGGGTAACAGTTTAGCCTGTGCTATACGGCCAAAAGTATGTGGACATCCCTACAAGTTATTGAGTTCAGGTGTTTCCATTGAATAGTATGGTTAATACTACAGCATACAAAGACATTTTAGCACTTCCAAACCTTGTAGTAACAGTTCCAGCATTAGTGTGCTCCTCTGGATGAAGCCATAAAGACATGGTGTGATGAGTTTGATAGGGGGGGGGGGGGGACACCGAAAGCC
>NW_017306406.1:978218-992463 GCF_000935625.1 Nanorana parkeri | reverse complement strand
GCTCGATTTTGTAGGGGGGGGGGGGGGAACTCGAACGCCAAATGTCATTCAGGTCTTCTCACACCAAATCAGTACCTCACTTCACAAATGCAGTTTTACCTGAATGGGCACAAATTCCTTCAGACACATTCCAAAACCTTGTGAGAAGGCTTCCAAGAAGGGTGGAGGCCGTTATACCCTCAACTAAGGGTAAGTCCATATTAGTGTGCAAAGTTTTGGAATGAGATGCCCAACCAGCTGGTATAGATGTGATGATCACAAACTACACAAACATGGGAAGAATATTCTGACTCTATAAAGATGAATGTTTCTGGTGGGTATTGAACTAAGCAGCCCAACAAGGTTAGGAGTACTCAGAAAACCCTTGGGCACAATGATGTGATTAAAACCCAACTCCAACCAAAAACAGCTATAAGTAGCGTGACTGTGGATCTGTCCTTTCCTTCTACTATCAAAAGCAAAAAAAGATTATGACCATAGACAGTTTTTAAAAGAATGCAGCCAATCAGTTCACCAAGAACTAAAGACTCGGAAGGCGGTTCTCTGTGTCATTCGCCTTTCCTCTAAGCTCACACACCGGATCACTCTCACTTGTATCTGGGCTACGATCGCAGACCCCGGCAGTCCTCCGCTTGCCATGCCCAGATACGAGATGACTCTGATCCTGAAGGCCATGCACAGGCACTGCCGGTGGCCACTCTGAAACGTACAATGGAAGCACTGTTTGAAAATGGAGCTATTATTCGAAACCTGGAGATTCTTGGGGAGAAGAACCTTCCTTACAAGATATCCAAGCACAGCCAACGTCACACTCAAGGAGGGTACTTCTTGGTTGACTTCTATGCTCTGCCTACTATCATTCCCAGCATGCTGGATCATCTAAGTCATGATATTGACGTCATTAGGCCAACTATACTGAAACATAAAGAAGATAAGAGACTGGAGAAGCCTGCGAAGGTTGGAGCCCCCACAAATCTGGAGGAAAAGTTCAGGAAGAGGAAGTGATCCCACCACCCACACATGTTTCTACTGCAGCTGTGTAGCCATTTTTGTTTTGTAATAATCTGTAGGAGTATTTTTTCTTATACTTAATAAAGGAATAAAACATTAAAACAAACAAAAAAAAACTAAAGACTCACACCTTAAAGATACGTTCCAGTTAGAACTGAAAATTTAGTTAATAACGCACATTAAAAGTCAATAGTTAACACAGCCCACCATCTCAAAGTTTTTCATACAGCCATTGCTGTAGAACACCAGTCCACCAACACTACCTTTTGCCTGTAAACTGGTGATTGGGAACCCCTCTTGCTTGCCTGTTTTGAATGCAAAGAAGCTGTTCATATACACACCCAGTGAAGACTAATTGCCGTCTCAGAAATCTGATGTATCAAAGTGCTATTACTAAGAAGTTTATTCTAAATATCACCATGCCTCTTCTTCAGAAATGTACAATATATTATATCTGACAGTACAAACAGGAATCGGATCTACCTATCCCACATGTGAGGAACTCTGCCAAATCTAGCTGCCAGTTAATTACAGAAAACTAAGAGAGATGACAGTAAATTCAATGTACTTTCTAACTGGCTGCACAGCATTTCTTCAATAGTTATATCAGTACACTCATTAATCTTGCTTGCTGCTGAAATTATTCTTTATGGTAATGAGGTTTTGGACCCCATAGGCAGAGACAAGAAGTACTTTCAATAATAGCTTTTAAGGTGTGAGCAGTGATGATACTTCTGCCACACAGTGCTGCTATTAATCCTAGTTGGGGGTCTATTTTGATATCAACAGCATAGTTTCCCATCCAGTGGTTCATGTACCCCAGGAATATCTATGTTGGGTTCAGCAAGTACATCTGCTTCTTACGATAAATGCATCATAACAGTTGAACGGTTTAGCAAATAATAATTCATATGGTATATAAAACAGATATCAATATTATTAGGAGAAAGTATGACCTAGACCAGGGGTGCCCATTAGGTAGATCGTGATCTACCAGTAGCTCTCAAAGCTGATGCTGGTAGATCACGAAGGGTGCGAATGGCCCCTTATTCCATTTTGGTATATTTATTTAGCTGTGCACACATGATTACCTATTAGCCTGAGTCTGCTGAGCCAAGCTCCCTGATACCTTTCTGGTGGATACTGGTGGTTGAAGTGCTATGTATTACATCAAAGAATATTAGTTTACACAGCCTGTTGCACTGCAGTGTTTGCAAAATACAGCAAGGTGAGCCAGGAGAGAGCACAGGGAGAGACAGCCAGGAGAGAGAGCGGGGAGAGACAGCCAGGAGAGAAATCGATGAATGACAGCCAGGAGAGCGAGCAAGGAGAGACAGCCAGGAGAGCGAGGAATGACAGCCAGGAGAGAGAGCGGGGAGAGACAGCCAAGAGAGCGAAGAGAGACAGCCAGGAGAGAAATTGACGAATGACAGCCAGGAGAGCGAGCAAGGAGAGACAGCCAGGAGAGCGAGGAGAGACAGCCAGCAGAGAGAGAGCGAGGGAGGTTTTTTTTCCGTTGGTAGATCTCATGTAGCTGTAGTATTTGAAAAGTAGATCTTAACACAAAAAATTGTGGGCACCCCTGACCTAGACGGTTATGGCAAAGAAAGACTAATGGAATCAAAAAGCCCTCCACTGAACCAGTGCCTAGCACAGTAGAGCTGCCTTAGAACAGAAGGTATTCACTTGTCTGATTCCATTACATATCCCAAAAACAAGAGGTTTGATTCTCCTTGCAGGATGGAGAACTTCGGCTGAGTCGAACTCCTTTTGCACTTCGGGTCAGCCGAACATGCTGAGCATGTTCGGCTGATCTGAAGCCACACAAAGAAAGCCGATGGAGGGCTGATTTCAGCCGATGTACGGCTGAAATCAGCCGTACCAGCCTGAAGTGAATAGTGTTCGGCTCACTTCACTTCTGATCGGTCATTCACTCGGCTGCCCTCGGCAGCTTTGTGAATAGACCCCTATGTGTTACCTTAACTGGTATACCTGAAGATAATACTGCTTTATAAGCCTCCACATCTACACGTCTATAACCTGGTAAATAGGTTCAGATGCTTAAGTGAAAGCTCCAATAGAACAACAGAAATATTTTGGGTACAGTAAAAGGACCTACATATAGCAAACCATCAATCTATTTATATACAAGGAAATGATTAAGCATGCTATAACATTTTGCAAGGTACAAAAAAACAGTGAGATGGACAAGACATCTAAAAATGCATATGAGTCCCAGGATATATCCAATGGTTACCAGCTCAGTTATGTGTGGGGCCCTCTCACTAACTCTGGCAGTCAAAAAACGAATTTTACCCTCAGGTGTCTCCATTAAATCAGGGCTAGCCTCCATAAACTAACAATGAGTGGCCCTGAATGGGGGCAGCTATTGTGATGCTAACTTAATTAAATTAGACGTGTCTTCTAATGATTGGATACATTCAAATATTTTTGTTACCATAACCTTGTTTCTATTTATGAAAAGTGTTGAAAAGGTAACTGCCAAGAATTTTGGAGGAAATTTTGGAAATGCACATGTGTTAAAGGGCCCTGAAGGTCAACTTATGCACTACAAAGCAGGTAACTACTATTGTTTGTGTAAACAAGGGAAGATCTCGAAGCTGGTATCTGGAGACAAAGAATGTTCACTCCAATTGTTAAGATACATGAATTTGGCAATGACGTGGCTGTAGATATCCTCAGCCTATTGTCTTTTTATAGGATATAATCAATAACTGATGGTATAAACCCTGTTATTTGTTTCATATTCATATTCTATTAGAGACAGCTAAGCAGAAATTTGGATTACACACACACACCTATTAATGATAGCTTATCAAAGAGATATTTATGTGCATTATTATTTCAATCTGCCAGTGGGAATTTTACATAAACCTTGTATTGAAATGCATTAAAAATGCAATTATGCCCCAATGGCCGATACATTCAGAGCCTTTGTTGTGTAGCACAGGTACAGCCTAATATTATATAGCCAATTGTTTAAAACTACCAACAGCTGTTTTAGGCTTGCTGGTTATCATCAATGCAGTGTGCATGGTTTCTATGGAGTAGGGCTTGGGGACAAAAATGAAAGTATAACCCATGGTGAAGAAGGACTAAAGAAACCAAAAAGCCCCTCAAAGAACCACTGCAAAGCAAGGTAGAGCCTTTTTAGAACAGAAAGTATTGTCTCATTCTATCACATATTTCAAAAATTAGGAGAATTGCTATGTTATATATGTAACATTTAGAAAGCTAACTATGCCAAGGCGGTATCCTGACAAATGTACCTTCTTTCATAAATTCACCCTAAAAAATAGCAGTGCACTTCCTGGTAAGATAATGTGTGCCTAGACACAGTAGCTGTATATCTTCAGTGTGAAATTTAAGGCTCTCCTGCCATTGACTGCTAGTCATTGCAGATCTGAAGTGAGATGTGCTGATTTGACTGCTGTCCTCCTCACTGTTCTCTTTGATGGAGACTCTGACATGAGAAAACAAAGCCCTGCCTCTACCAAGTTGGCTGCCTTCACACAGGGACACAGTGAAGAACAAGGCATGATAGGTCAGTAATAGCAAACGGTCAGCTGCAGGGAGACCGCGGGCAATATTGGAGCCTAGTCCTTTGTCTTCTGCCTGTCTATTTTAGGCACAGCTTCCACAGTACAGTTCCTTTTTAAGGTGCTTATAGACAATGGATGACATTCTCCCTAATCTCTCTGTTTTCAGCGGCATGATGCAAATGTCCGATGTTTATGCTGCAGCCTACTCCGGTACTGAATGACCAGTGTCAGGGAACAAAGAAATGCTTGTCTGTTCAGCATCATTTCCATAGAGGTAAAGCAGTAATGCAACTGCCTGCCTGTGACTTCACCTCCCTTCTTCTTCCTCTGTTTTTTTATTTTGGACAGAGTGGGGTAGGATTGCAACTTCTGTTGAGTTTTATTGCCAACTGAGCCTTCTTTTTAGAGTTTTTCCCTCGCTTCACGTCCTGCTGACAGTGATTTTCCCTGACAGAAAGTGTGGAAAAATTTGAATCATGGATACAGGCGGAAATAGAACCCTGGCAGAAATTCTAGACTTCCCCTACTCTACTAAAGAAAATAATTCATATTGCTGGCTGTGTTGCTGTCGGATATTTCCCTCACTTTCTGTCAGGAAAGGAAGTGAGTGGGAATCTCTCTAACACAACTCAAGACAGAAGTACAAACCTGACAGGGGTTCTGTGCTTTTCCATTCTTTAATAAGAATACCAGTGTAATCGGAGTGTACCTCTTTATGTCTTTGAAGGTGCTTATTTATCCAGATCAAGGTTATATTCTGTAAGGTTGAAGAAGGTTTCATGGGGTATCCAAGCCACTTATCTGGTTCTAATAAATGTCGGGAATACGCCCCAGCCAGTATGTATACCCACACAAGTAGCACAGACACCCTTATCCAATTACCCGTGAGTGTGTTAAGGCAAGTGTTGATTTCCAAGAAGAACATGGGAGGTGTGGCAGCTGTGGTACAACCAGGTTCTAGGTATATAATCCCAACCTTGGTGTCAGGAAGTCTGCATGAGTGTTAATCTTTCGAAATACTTAACTGAATGCATGAATTGTTATCAAATTGCCAGGGCAGAAATGTTAAAATAGTATTATAAGTGGAACAATTGAAGATAGATGGTGTTGAAAGCGCCCTTCCCTGTTCAGGGATGGTTGTTCCAGAATGTCCCTTTCCTTAAGGTGTAGGATGACTGCTGAGTCTTGATCTGCAGACGTTGCTGTCCTCTGTTGGGCTCTTCACTTGTTGATAGGTTACTTTGTCTCCCCAATGTACAGGTCTTTACATTCCTCACTATGCTGCACTGCATATACCAAGTTACTTTGCTTGTGTTTGGGTGTTGGGTTCTTTGGATGCAAGCTTCTGTTTCAGTATGCTACTGTGCTTGAAAGGCACAGGGATGTAATACTTATATGAGATCTTTCTGAGTATTCCAACACAGCTACATAAGGTATATCTTTATTACTCTGTGTGTTCTGATTCTCCCTTCCATTGAATGGTCCCATGTTTTTGCTTGACTTTGTGGATGTTGTAATGAAAGTCCAGTCTGGGGAGTCACAAACTTTCAAAGCACTTATAAAAAGTCTATGTTCTTTGTCTTTAGACTAGGCATTTATTATTACCATCCCAGCCCGATATTGGAGATGTTCTAATAACACCCAGTTTGTATTCTAGTGACTAGTGGGAGTCAAAAAGCAGATACTGGTCTGTGTGGGTAGGTTTCCTATTGACCTTACTGTTAATGGCTGTTTTAGACTCTGGGCCACATTACATCACACAAAGGTCTTGCTGTAGAAGTATGTGCAATCATGTCTATTGCCAGTTATACCAAGAGGTCCCATTATTAAATAAAACTGAATACAGCAATGTAGTATTTGCAGGCTTTTGCCGGTGCAATATAAACTGTAATTTGGCTCTGCAAACTCTGAATAGTACATGAGGTTTTAACAGTCAAGGTGTCAATTTCCCTCTTTAGGTCCTCCTCATTACTATTGAACATAATTCTACCTAACACTGTTCAGGTTTTCCAGAGCTGGACAGCACTCTAGAAACTATGGTTCCAGCCATTGCCCCGTCATGCTCCAGGATCCAACCCTAAATTGCACATCCTTTCCAAGACATAACCTTACTTGGTGGTAACAGTAGAGGTACCACTACTTCCCAAAGACACACAGTACATACACAGTAATGAAGAAAAAGCTTGAATCTCACCCGCAAGGTAGGATAATTATGTTTAATAGTGATGAGAGGTGTCTGGAGAAATGGAGAATGTGATGACTGCTAAAAGTGCATTTACATTTTAAATTACAACTTGTTTTTTGGGTATGCGCTGCAGTGATGATATGTAAACACTTTCTGTTCTATGAAGGTAGTATTTGTCTTTGCAGTTTTTCTGATAGAAGCCATTTTAGTTCACCTTACCATAAAAGTAACGGTGTGTTTCATGCATTTACACCATAAAACCCTGGTCAGCTTTGTCTGGCAAGGGCTAACATGTCTGAAATGGCTTTAATTTATATACTGTAAGATATATAACACTTGATAGTTGGATTATATTTTAAACCAGAGGTGCCAGATACACAGTTGCCCACAGAGTCCCCACAAAAAGTGCCCTGTCCTTAATGCTGACCAATAGATATGTGCGATTCGTTTCGTTCCGAATCGAAATTCGGACGAATTTTCGGAAATTCGGACATTCGGATGTATCCGAATTCCGAATTACAGACATAACGAATGCAAACGAATCTGAATTTGAACGTTTCGTTTCGTTTTCTGTTCTTATTCGTTTCTTATTCGTTTCGTTCGTTGGAGCAAAGTGACATTAGAGAAGGAGAAAAATATTTTTTCCCCCTCAAATGTCACTTTTGCTGCGAACGAACGAAACTAATAAGAAACGAATAAGAACAGAAAACGAAACGAACGTTCGTACTAACGCTACCGAATTTCGTCCGAATCCGAATTCCGAATCCGAATTGACTTTCACACCCGAATCCTGAAAAACGAAATAACACAAATCCGAATTTAAAACGAAACAAATTTTTTGGCAGTGCACATGTCTACTGACCAACATATGGGTAAGTCCAGCGAAAGGTACCTCGAGTTGGTCCTATAGACTCACACCTTAAAGATACATTCCAGTTACAACTGAGAATTGAGTTAATAGCGCACATTAAAAGTCAAGAGGTAACACGGCCACCAGCTGAAAGTTTTTCATGCAGCCATTGCTGTAGTGCACCAGTCCACCCCCACTACCTTTTACCTGTAAACTGGTGATGGGGGGAACCCCCCTTGCTTGCCTGTTTTTAATGCAAAGAAGCTATTCACAGACACACCCAGTGAAGACTCATTGCAGTCTTAGAAATGTGATGTATCAAAGTGCTAGTACTAAGGAGTTTATTCTAAATATGCCTCTTCTTCAGAAATGTATATTATATCTGGTGGGACAGTACAAAAAGGAATCAGATCTACCGATCCCACTTGTGAGGAACTCTGCCAAATCTAGCTGCCAGTTAATTACAGAAAACTAAGAGAGATGACAGTAAATTCAATGTACTTTCTAACTGGCTGCACAGCATTTCCTCAATAGATGTATCAGTCCACTCATTAATCTTGTTTGCTGCTGAAATCTTTCCTTTTTGGTAACGAGGTTTGGGCCCCAAAGGCAGAGACAAGAAGTACTTTCAAAGATAGCTTTTAAGATGATAATTCTGCCACACATCACTGCTATTAATCCTAGTTGGGGGTCTATTTCGATATCTTCAACAGCATAGTTTCCCATCCAGTGGTTCATGTACCCCAGGAATATCTATGTTGGGTTCAGCAAGTACATCTGCTTCTTACAATATCCTTTCTTTTGTCAATAAAGAACAATTGACAGAATATGATTTTGGTGTGCAGGTGACTATTTTTAGATTTATGTTCACAGGTGGACGCAAGTAGCTTGCATTCATGAGCAATCATGTGCAAACAGGTGCATGCTTACATTAAAAGTCATATTTATATGTTCTAAGTCTATAAGGGAACCTTGAACATCTTGTTCCTCCTAATTAGTGATGAGGCTCGGCTTGGCACAAACCCAGTCCACCCACCCAAAACTCTGACCACCACCCCCTCCTCCTGACCAAACCACTTGCGGGGAGGCGCATTCCCTGCCCCGCAGGTATATGTCACAAAGGGGAAGGGAATGCCCCCACTGCAACTACCACCACTGATTGGGTACAGAGGAGGGGGTGACAGTCAGAGTTTTGAGTAGGCTTAGGTGAACTCAGGCGAACTGGGTCCACACCAAGCCCAGCCTTATCTCTACTCCTAACGGTCAGCAGAAGGGCCTTTAGGGCCATTAACACACAATAATGGGTTACAGGCAGCCCTCCTGTACCAGGTCTGGGTCAGCAAAGGGGCCCTGGACATTCCTGGACTGAGACCCTATATTTTGAAGAGACGGAAGGACAAGGAGCATTATTAAGGAGCAATGGAGTCTGCAATTGGCAGGGATAGAGTCCTGGAAGATTTAGGACTCTACTGTGAATCAAGGGTGTCAAGGCCCTACCCCTCAAGAGGGCATTACAACTGCACACTTCATTTACAATGTACTGGTACAGAGAGTGGTGCTTATGTCATCATGTCAGCACTGCTTTTTACATCAGTAAGGTCAGCCTAGAAGACATCTAGAAAGATAATGTAGGGACCCTGCCATGACCAGGCATATCCCTAGTCAAAATTTAGTGTTTGCAGCTAGGCTGTAGCCAACCTAACCTGTGTTTATATTATTTGGGTTATTTAGGTTTCTCTACTAGTACTAGGGAGTGTTCTCCAGCAAATAGAGTGAGAAGATACAAATATGTGGGTATTGAATATTTATTCTACCATAGCCAGTCACTGAGGTTTTTATGTTGGAGATGTTGGCTTGAGAAGAGAACATATAGTATGAGATCTTCTAGAAGGGTCCTTCACTCCCAGGCTTTGCCAGGTGAGTGTGTGTGTGTGTGTTTAAAGAATCCAGTCTTTCCCTCCCAAGCCTGTTGCCTGGGCAGAGTATATTTACAAAGTTGATGCTTCTCACGTCTACTGCCAGGGAAATGAAGCTGAAGAAGATTTCTGTTTACAAGTTGCCAATTTCAGCTTTAAGGTCTACAACTTCACATCGCTGGTCTCATATTGAAGGACCACTAATAGCCTGTGAGAGGGGCTGAAGAAACCTAAAGGTAGTTGTTCATCTGGCTTACCTAATACACATTAGCATGTGGCAGAGGCCTTAAGATATTGAGAGTCTACTGCAAACATACTACACAGTGAAGGAAATTTGTACTGCTGTTTTGGGGTATCCTGTACCCCAACTCTCTATCCTTTATGCCCTAGAGGCTTGAGCCAATAAAACCTGAAAAAGGAAGACTAAAGAAAGCCTGTCTGTTCTCTTTTGACTATTGGTGGGTCTGTGAGTGATTATATGCAGCTAAAGGGCAAATCGCTGGTTGCATTGCTAGGAGGCCCCATAAAGCCCAGCAGCTTCTTTGGGGGTCAGTGCTACAGTAAAGCTTCCCATGCATCTTTAGATTTCCCTTGTTCATGCCTGTGGAAATTATAAGAGAGCTATGGGGTAAGTGTTTTTCCCCATAGTTCTCTTAAGGGTCACGGGAGGACATAAACTAGTGCCCTCCCGTGACCCAAAGCTCAGTATATAGCGAGCTACAGCTTGGGGTATACTGAGACTGCCGCAGCCGGGACAGATCCCGACATTAATTTCGAGATCCACCCAGCTGCGTGAATGAGAGCTGGCTCTGCCTATCTAGAGGCAGAGCCAGCTGTACTCACCCCCTCTCCCGTGCGTTCCTCCAGTCAGCGCTGGAGGATCGAAGAGGGGGAATCCCTGTAGGGAGCTGTGACTGACAGTCACGTCTCCCTGCAGGGAGATGATTGAGAAGTGAGCGAGCAACGGTATGTGTTCGCTCACTTCCTGATCAATTGAGACAATGTGTGACAGTTTAATTGTCACATGTCAGCTCGAACTATGAGGATGAGTGATTTTCACTCGCCTCATAGTTCTCCTGTAATTGCTTCTCTCATCCATCCATTGCATTCAACAGTCCATGGGATCCAAGGGTGCTGAATGCTCAAACAATGAATGAATCTAATTGAATGCAGTCACTTTTCAGCCAACAATTTTCTACTCAGCTTCAACTTTTGTCTATTCAAGTGATACCAGTAGGGCCACCCACAGATCACATTTTATCTGATTCAGCAGAAATTGGTCATAATTTGAGCAGTGCATGATCAACCCAAGATTAAAACAAAAAGAGTCAGAAGGAGTGTGATTAAGGAACCCAGAGTTGCACTTGCAGCTCATGCTGAGCCCTGTTATTAAACCCCCCTATATGTCCTGCAGGCAATACAGAGCACTGTGCTTGGCTGAAGATTTCTTCCTTTTCCCCATACCTGCCGATTGCTGTTTTCCCTGTGGAGATTGTTATCATAATCATTGATTTCCTCCTTATTGTTGCTGCACACCGATGTTCACTTAATCAGTCCCATGTGGATACTTTTTTAATTACGTGTTCCGTTTAATTAAAATGATTAACTTTGAGGTGGTTGCGTGACATCTTTTGTTTTGACTTCCTCGGCTCATGTGACGGCAATGGAAACTACAGAAAGTGTTATATATGTAAACAACTAGAGCGCCGCAATAAAGAAATGATAAAAAAACAGCATCTTAAAGCTAAACCCTCCAGGCAGATATAAAAGACACAAATCAATGCAGCTGTGTGGTTATTAAATGATAAAACAGTCAACCTGAATTTGACTTGGAAGCCTCTTGTACTTTTTATGCAGCAGTGCTGAGATAGGGGGATGAGAAGCAGAAAGAGGACCCATTCTCTTGTGCTGCAGTACAACGATCATGATGACAGGAGGAGAGAGCAAAGCAACATAGAGTTGTACTCCTCAGTCTGCTACTGCTCCCTTCATTTTCCAGTCCCAAGCTGAGGGAGGGACAAGACCTGTAAGTGTTACTGAACAACGGCTGATATAAATCAGGCCCCCCTCCCTAGCAGACAGGGCTGTGCTGTGTGGCAGATGTAAATGTCAGAACTGGATGGGCAGATATATAAATTCTTTGGCAGGTAAAACAGCTTCCATATATGTGTTTCATGTTTCTGTGTGTTTAGTTGTTTGCCATGTGACCACCGTGATAGGCAAATACAGAAATCACATGATCAAGAAGAACGCCTCCAACTGCCGAAGTTGAGAATCCCTTAAAGGGCCAGCAGGAGCCTGTGGCAAGGGGTTAGCTTGGCCATTCCTGCTTAAATTTTGATATTTCTATCTTCTTAAGATCTAACAACAATAACGTAGTACAAGAATCTACCAGACTGGATACAGATGGAATGGATTGTTTAGGGAGGGCTAGGTGTATAGCCAGATGAGCTAATTTGCATATTGAGGAATACGGCACCTTTCACATGGTCCTATCAGGAGGGGATATATTCAAGGATTCCCTGCTGATCAAAATGGATGTCACCGTTGTTCAGCTCTGAGGTGGGGTGATTTCCCCGAAATGTATCAGTTCTGCAGCACTGCTCCTGGTTGTTGTGTACATACACTGCTTGTTTCCCACCTCTTACATGTGAGTTCTATTTACTCTGGTAATTGAATTTCAATAAACATTAATGCACGAGGAGAAGATGCTGTCTTCTGTTTTTGTTTTGCATACTCTATAAGGATGTTTCCCAATAGCCTTGTGGACTAAATTGTCCGGTTTAGACGTCTGATGCGTAAGACCTGCTGAGTGCTGAGATTGAGGTTCTTTTTCTAGTACAAGAACCTACCTGACAGAATACAGATGGAATGGATTGTTTAGGGAGGGCGGGCTGGGTGAATAGGCAGGTGAGCTCATTTGCATATTAAAGAATAAGGCACCTTTCTTTTTTTTTTTATCAGTTTATTGAACAGTTTCTAAACAGACATCAACCATAAACAGTCAACAACATAGATCAACAGACAAAAAACAAACATCACCAAGTGTCGACCAAGCACGTCCCAACATGAGGACCAGAAATAGTCCCTAGAACACAGTGATACAGTTATGAAACCGGCACTTTAGGTATACAAACAGACTGGATACCTGCATAGGCAAAGGATGCAGTGGCAATGGTAAACATAGTATATACTCATTGAGATTACCAGAGGGACACAACCAAGAAACATTAACTACTGGGATCTATGAGGACCATATCAGGGAGAATTTACTATCAAGCCCTCGCCTTTGGTACGTTACCCTTTCAAAGGCAATGATCCTATCTATCTAACCATGCATTCTGAAACAGAAGGTGGGGAGTGTGATATCCATTTACGTGCAATGAGTCTCCTGGCAGTGAATAAGGCTCTGTGAATAGCAGTTCTCAAATTACATGAAATAAGGCCGCTTTCAAATGGTCCTATTAAGAGGGCATATGTTCAAGGATCTCCTGCTAGTCAGAATGGATGTCCATCCAGAATTTTTTCTCTATCAAAAACTAAAACTACCAGACCCATGTTGGTCTATGGGAGTCGGGTGCAAGTGGACTTGGGTCCATTGACACCATATCCCCCCTGAACTGGCACGATTAAGTCTGGCAAAACAGAATTGTGATCCATTAATCTTTTTGGACCTGGCCAGAGCTGGGGGTAACCAGTGGTGTATTCTGGTTTGGGGCTGCCCTAGGCAAGATAAAACTCGGCGCCACCCTCCCCCCATACTAAATTTAACTCACCCGACTGTGGTCTCAGGTGGGCTCTGCAGGGTTTGTGGTGGGCTTTGCAGGCTGCAGAGCCCCCTATGGATTCTGCAAAACCCACCACAGATCCTGCAAAGCCCCCTGAGACCAGAAAAAGCCCCCTACGGATCCAGCAGAGCCAATCAATGGGTATTGCACAGCACACCTGAGACTCTTTGCTAGGCTCTGACAGCACAGTCCTCTTACCTTGCATGGCCTGACCTCTCTGGAACACGGCTTCCTTGTCCTCGGCGCCCGACTGGACGGCCTCCTCATCCTCTCGGCGCCCGACATGGCTTCCTTGTCATCTTAGTCGCCCGACTGAAGCTCCGGCGACGTCTCCCGCCTCCTCCGTCAGTGTCTGCCCCCTGCCTCCTCCGTCTTCGCCCCCCGCCTCATGGGAGCCGCTTGCCAAATTTCATACTATAAAATGTAACTGTATCCGGTATGGTACTACAGACACCAATATACATACAAGGCCCCTTTCATATCTGTAGGTTTAGGTGCAATTAGGGATTCCTGCATCAGAAATGTGTGTTTTACTGCAGCAGAAATCCCTAATCTGGTGTTTACACGCGGTAGCTATCACCCATTCAAGTTAATAATCAGGTGACAGCAGCTTCATGTAAACGCCTGCACACCGCATGTAATGATACGTGATATGATTACATGCGGTTAGAAAAAACTCTCCCTGGATGCACAATCATTGCGTCCCGAGAGAGTGATTGATTCCTAACCAATGTAAACATATCACGTATCTTTACATGCGGTGTGCAGTCGTTTACATGAAGCTGCTGTCACCTGATCATTAACTTAGGTGACAGCTGCCGCTTGTAAATGCCAATTTAGGGATTTCTGTTGCAGGAAAACTCAAGTTTCTGACACAGAAATCCCTAATTGCACCTAAAATAAAGGTGTGAATGTAGCCTAATACACTTCTA
>NW_017306406.1:970841-978195 GCF_000935625.1 Nanorana parkeri | reverse complement strand
CACGTTAACAATACATATACAATATATATATAAACAACCCCAGTCTGTGTCCCCCCACACACATTTAAAATAATTCCGAGTCCCCCCCTTCCCCCGCACCAAAAATACAATCTAGAGCCCCCTCTCCTGCTTACCTTGTTGCAGGGAGGAGGCTGTGAGGCGGCACATCGGTCCCGGTGATCGGTGCTGCAGACCTTCCCAATTGATCCTGCACAATCCTTTCGGCCAGCGTTCACTGAAAGAGCGCTGGCCGAAAGGATCCGAGTGCCGGCGCAGACTCAGCTACACGGTCTGCATCCGACAGAGATGCAGGCCGTGTAGCTGCTCCTGCAAGTCAGGTATGCCGTCCGTGACCGCGTACCTGACTTCTGAGCTGGCTGCGGGTCACAATGTACCGGCTCGCGGGCCGCAAGTGGTCCATTGACCGGTACATTGAGACCCCGGCATTTTTGCCGCTCCCTTGGAATCTGCCACCCGAGGCAAACACCTTGTTTGCCTCGCGGCAGATACGCCCCTGGGGGTAACCGGAAGCCCGTCTGTTTAGATCCGGCTGTCCAGAGACTGACATTAGGCTTCCGATCATGTCCGCCTAAAAAACTGACAGGCGGACCTGATCGTAAAGCCAATGTGAAAGGACTCTAAAGTAGATCTGATCTGTGGAATGCAAAAACACAGGAGGGTTTAATAACTGTTTAATCCCAAGAACAAAAATGTATTATATTGCAGCTTTTAGATGTGGTGACTGTGTTTTTAGGTGAAGTATAGTGGGGGTGATTTACTCAAGGTAAATAGGTTGAACTAGTCTTAATTTCAGATTACATTAAAATAGAAGCACTATAATGAAACAGGAAGCAAAAAGACTGCAAATACAGAGATCCCTCGGCAGCGATGTAAGAAGACATTTTAACGTTGAATGAGAATCTACAATCACCTGGTAATGACTTGCTCAGGACCAGGAAAAGTACAACGCATTTGTTGCAATTCCATCAATAAAAATACCTCTGTAGGCTTGTGAAACAAATGCCTCCTGTGCAGTGTGTTTCCATAACAATGTTCACATAGAAGGCGAGGGACTGAGAGACTGCGGCTAACAGAACAGTTGGCAGACAGCTTGACAAGTCTCACAAATCACCCACCAGCAGAAAGTGGATGTGGGATAAGACTGGTCATCCAGCAGCTCTAAACCCTGGGATTATACAGAATTCTTAATGAAAGTTAATTAAATGACTGCTGGAGAGCATCTTGGCCTTCAGTCCTGGCTAAGAGAGACTTAGCAGAATCTAATCCACATTAAAGTCACACGTTCTAATCATAAAGGGTCAGTCCACTCTGGTATTTCAGTTTGGAGAGCTCGCATTGGACTGTGTTCTCGTACTTTTGGAATCTAAAAAGGCAGGTAGTTACTTTTTGGGCAGCCATGTCAAACTCATTTAAAGTAGTTGGTCATTTGAAATAGATGTAAGCCCAATCACTGAATTGTACACAAGCTGCAACAAAACATCATCTGAAAAATACATTTTAGTATTTTTAAATTGGCAGCTTTCATTAACATAATACTTGGTGATCCTGACATGAAGGGCCTTCTTTAGGGACTTCTTCTTATAGAATTACAAACTTCCTTTCCTGTCTGCCAACTGTGCTCTTGCATTGCACAAGGGAGACTACAAGTGTATGTTAAGCAGTACCTTCCATGATGCCTGTCATGTACCTTGCCTGAATAATGAGGGAGGCTTCCCCTTGCAGCTCTCATTGTAGCACCCCTGGAGGTTGGAAATGCATGGAACTTAGAGAGGCATAAGTACCTGTAGCTAATGCAGGACTGCTGGTGCAGGAGTAACAATGCAGGTAGCTGGAAGCAGGGTACCCTCGGTACCAGACTGTCAGCAGCAGGCCAGATGGTAGCAGAGTATGATAGAAGCAGAGTCAGATGGACTGGGTCAACAATGGCAGGCAATGAGGTGCAGAATCAGAAGGCAGGAGTGAAGTCCAGGTGAGGATCTTGTGGGCAAGCAGAGCCAAATCAGAATGCAGAAGAGGTAGTCATGACAGGCGGGGTCAAACGGCAGGCAGTAGGCAAGCAGAGTCAAGCCGGGTCAGATCAAAGATAACAGCAACAACGGAACACAGGATACAGTTGAAGATCTTCCAGCAGCTAGCGACTGAATCCATCATCCTCAAGTAGCCCGCCTAGCGCCAACAGCTGGAACAGGTGTGCAAACGTCCAGGCATGCACGCTTCCAGCCATGCACATGCATGTGTGCGATGTAAACACCAAACTTCTTGCTATGCGCATATCCCCGCACATCCATGCAGCAGTTGTACTAGGGACTCTCCTGACAATGACTTTGGGTTTCAACTGCAGAACTCAGGAGCTCCATCATTGAGGTAAACAACAACATGGTGCACCAGATCACATTATTATTATTATACAGGATTTATATAGAGTCAACAGTTTGCGCAGCTCTTTACAATATAAGGAAGACATTACCATTACAATACAATTCAAGACAAGATGGTAAGGAGGGCCCTGCTCGTGAGGGCTTACAATCTAAAAGGGAGGGGCAAGTGATACATGAGGAGGTAGCTGTGTGGGGAGGTATAAGGCACATGCACAAGATCTGGCTTTGATGTTATTGGTGGGCTGGCTCTGAGAACCAGCAAGACGTTGGCCACCAATAAAGTAAAGAAAATGATAGTGGCACTCAATTTTGAGACACAGTACAGACAGAAGAAGAAGAAACTAAAGAAGGACAAGGGACGGTAAGTATGCATGTAAGGTTAGAGTTAGCACACACAGAATGTTTTTAGCACCTGAAATTGCTCTTCAAGCAATGCAGCTTGGTCACCAACCTGCCCCCGGCCCAACGCTTATACACTGAAGCATGACCACACTGAAGAGGTCATCGCTATGCATTCTCCTCCTGTCTTTAAGGTCCCAGTGTGAGATTAATAGCAACTTTGCAAGAAGTGATTATAGGTAGTTGATATAAAACAAATGTTCAGGTACTTTGCATTATCTCTATTTAAATATGGATGTAAACATTTTAATGGCTATATTTCTGGGTTGAACATGCTAAGCTTTTAAGCAGATGTCCAACCCCTTCCAGCCATGCAACCACCCAATCCCCAACCCCTCCCTGCAATATATTTTCCAAAATGTTAAACATATTACCCTTTTACTCCCAAAAGTTCAAAGGAAATGTGTTAAATGACACTGGGCATCATTTAACCCAGAAGAAGGCCAACGCTGGAAGACCCAAGAGCATGTAAAGGGCAATTCTAGAGCATGAAAAGGTGACCAAAAGCAAAGCAAAACAAAAGAACAAAGAACAAACAAAAAAAGATAATGCTTTAACTGGAACCAATATAAAAAAAAAGGTAATTACTTGAGACAGCTTGCAACTGTTTCAGTCCTCCATTTGTAGCTCGTTTGACTAGACTAGAGTTCACATCTCCCTTGTTAAATTCCTGCCTTGTCACTTTAAGGCCTGTGGCCTTACAGCTAAGAACCCATCCAGCAGTGAAATCCAATTTAAAATATCTAGGGAGTGCTTTGAGCATTTACATTTTTAATATCAGCGAATGAAAGAAGGGAAGACACACTTGATATGGATGAGCGTCAAGCCAGAAATCTCAACTTACCTGGGCCCTGAAATTTTTATGTTGACTTTCAGGGACATACGAAATGATGATGTGGTCATTTCTTGGAAAGAAAAACTGGATTAAGTAGAAAATTACTTATCTGAGTAGGTAAATTGCTTTGGATGGAAAATTCCAAATAAAGTTATTCAGTATACTGGGAATTCAAGAGGGCATTCGATCGTTTGCAAGCTGCAGATTAGTTTTAAATGAAAGTGTAACACAACTGACTCATAACTCTTCTCGAAAATGAAAAACCGGACACAAAATGTATAATGTTTTGTGTGTGTGTTTTTTTTCTGGATAAGAGTATGGAAAGACTACAAACATACCAAACTCAACTGTTCTGACAGATTACATCTGTCATTAAAGTTTTCAATTTGTAATGTCAGTGTGTGAAAGTGAAGGAAAAGCAAAATGGTGAGGTGGACCTGTACTTAAAAAGCAAATATTTGCTACTTTATAAGAAACATCTAGAAACATTGATTAGGCATAGGCAGTACCCTAAAACATATACCTTTTGTCTATATTCCTCCTGAAAAAAAACCCTGAAAAACTCATAGAAACATATTGGCAATGCCTCGTCCAACCAGATTTAGAGTGAGATTTGGTGAGATCACTGCTGTGCTGCTCACTGTTCTCCTTGCTGAAAAGGAAGCTGTACCTGAGGAGCTGCAGTGTAAGGATCTCCCTGCATCTGTTCCATTCATTGTGTGGATCTGTGCTCTCCTGCTGCTTTTCATCATTACCCCACATAGTCACCAGTTATCAGAGGGGATGGGTCAGAGGGGATGGGTCATCAGAACGCCAAGCTTACGCCTTCACAAAGATGGCCACCTCCACTCAAAGCTATGATGCAGAACAAGGCATGATACGTCAGTAATGGGGAAAAGATCAGCTGCAGAGATACCATAGGCAATACTAGTGACTAGTCCTTTGTCCTCTACTTGTATTTTTTGGCCACATCTTCCACATTCCAGGTCCTTGTTAAGTTTCCCATGTTAATAAAAAAATATTGTGTAATATAGAAATTGAACCTAATTAAATAAGTTCCTTCATGGAAGCTAGTGTCTCAACTTCCCAATGGAGGAAGGATTCAACTTTAATGTGACGATCATTATTCCTATCACTTGACACTCTGTAGAGAACGAATCAATGTTGGGCTGAAGTTCACAACTGCTGGAGGTTTCCAATTTGTGGACTAAACTATTACCAGATGTATAGAGAAACTGCCGAAAATCTATTCATAGCATTTTTCCAAAATCCCCCTACACAGTAGAAATCAGACTGAGAGCGGGAGGTTATAAACTGTAAGACAGGTAGCCTCTGCTGCATTTGACAGCGGTGTCTGCATGCGGGTGCACGCGTCCATAGACTTACCTTGCGTCTCTGCTCGTCTCCAGGCCGAACATCCGAACTGCTTGCTAGCAGTAGATATAGGCAAAAAAACCGGAGGGTTTAGAAACCCTTTAATAGTAAAATGCATTTAGCCCTTTCTGCCAGATGATATGATATTCATATTTGCTATTAAGAAAAATCACTAAACTGGCCATAGCACAGTTGCACGGAGTCTGGGTATGAACTTATTTTAATGAAAAGTCCTTTATACCATGACTCATGTACACTGTATTAGTATTGCAGTCGAAGGATGAACATTTCAAGACTGGAATCACTTGAATTCCAAAAATGGAAATTTGCACTTAAACGATGAATAGCTATTACATCTTCTTCTATCAATATTCATGACAAACACACTTCATATTTTTTGCTAAAGTAAACATAAGTAAGTATGTCTATTTCTGGAATTCATTCTTAATGGTGGAGGAAATGTTTCCTAGGCACCTGCCTGCTGTGTTCTGGGACACTTTTAGCCAAGTTTCTTTTTATAGCTGTTAAACTGTAAATAGGACTGTGGCAAATTAATCTGTGCATGTGATTACAAAAATTATCTTAATGGAACTTTAATGGGTTCTTTTATCTGATATGCATTTAACTCCTTTAGTCCTTTATAGAGATGAGAGAGCCAATCAAAATTTGTGCTGCAGCTGATTTATAAGACCTGTTTTGAAAATTAGTCAGCTGCTCTTTGTATGCATATGTGAGTGCATGTGTGTAATGGTTAGTGATGAGTGAACTTCTGAATAAGCATGGTCATTTGCCTTGTGGCTGAACGTTTTAAACATAAATGAACCTCCGAAGTACAGAATTTCTACCATTGAAGTTAATGGGGACCAGCATCCCCCAGCCCGCTGAAACCCCGCCCAGTCCAGCCAAACCTCCAGCCCATCCCACCAAAGCCCCGCCCCCATCTCGGTAACCAAGCTGTGTGGGGAGGGGGAAGGGAGGGGACAGGGAGGAACCTCCCTGTCCCTCACTTGTTCATCACTAGTGAGGGGAGCCCACTGCTGTGTAACCTAACTACCTGTCAAAAGCCGGATGCAGCGCCGACTGTAATTAACAGGCATCGCTCCATCCATGACAGGTTACACAGCGCAGAGGATTTCCCTGCAGTGTAACCTTTAACAAGCCGATCTGAATGGAGAAAAAGCTGTTGGCTTCAGACTTGAAGCTGACACCTTTTTTCTTCCCTCCCCTGCCTCCCCTGTCTGCACGTCCTTGACAAAAACGTATGTGTTACAGACCAGCAAAATACACTAAGGCCCCATACACACCGAATCTGTTAGCATCTGTTAGTGTCTATTTTTCAAAGGATGTCAATGGATACCCAAGGAAGACAACCCAAAAATGTTTGGGTGTGAATGGGACCAGTTTACACCACTGCATTGCCTTGCAGTGCACTGAAATAAACTAGAGCAATGCGTCAAATATGGATATAAATACAACACAAGTACAACAAAATATATAGAAGTGGGTCCAACTAGGACATGTTAATTAAAATAAATATTGGCAAAAAAAGAAGAAAACAAATGTAAAAAACTTAACACAACAGAAGTTAACGGAGGTTGAAACTGCAAGTAAATGGACCTCTGTTGACATGCTTTAGGGCTGAATTTGGTGTGAACAGGACCTTAATTGCATATAATGTTTTGGTAAGCTCCTGGCAGTGCAGCCTAATAAGACAATGGAGTCAAACAACAACTTAAGATGCTTCCTTTAAATATTCGACTAAGGATACTAATAATACTAGAGTGGGACCTGGTAGCTCTGATAGTCAAGCTCAGGGTGCTCAGGCAAAAGCAGAAACAGATATAAGGCAGAAACAGCCTTTGGAGCAGCCTTTGGTCCTGTTCTCCCAGAAGCCTTTTGGGAATAAGAACTGGCAAAAATAATACCAAAATTTGCAGGGTTATTCCCAAAAGGGTGAAGAGTCTGGAGAAGACAGGGAAAGGGAACAATCTAGGCCAAAACAGATGATTTGAAAACATCCTCCAATTCGGCTCACTTTCCATATCAGCTATGTTGTCCTAGATTGTTCACTTCTCCTGCCTTCTCCAAACTCTTCACTATTTAGTGCATAACCCTGTTGGATTTGGCTCGGAACATCAAAATTCATGAAATTTGACATCATCCTTATCATGGGATCAACTCTAGCAATAGCTAGTGTTGAATGGTGACCAGGACAACATTTTAATGGCAGACTGGGCCAAAAAAACACACACAAATAAAAACTCAAATGCAAAAAATAAATTTAAAAAATCTACTCTGAATTAAAGAAAAGAAAAGAAAAAAAACACAAATAATATATATATATATA
>NW_017306406.1:942199-970698 GCF_000935625.1 Nanorana parkeri | reverse complement strand
TATATATTTTTTTTTAATAGGATAAAGCTTTCCTTCCTTCCCCCTCTCCTCTCCTCTTTCCATCCTATCCTTTCCATTCCATTTCTTCCCTTCCATCCTCTCTTCCTTCCCTTCTCCCATCTGTCCATCCTTCTTTCTTTCTCTCTTTCATGCTTTCTTCCATGTCTTTTCCTTCCATCCTTGTTTCTTTTCTTCTTTCCATCCCCCTTCCCGTACAGATATGACTATTGCTCTCATAGCTCTCATATAATGACACATCTTAAAAAGTTGAGAGCAGTTATTTGGCATTTCTTTCTTCATATGTATTCATTATTTTTTGCATTTTATTCCAGGTAGTAAAATCCCAGATCACTAAGATGATTGTTGCAGAATCATTCTGTTTAGGTGATAATGAAGTAATTATTGTTCCACTAATGATCCACTGGGGCTGCAGAAACCTGCACTGACCTGCCGTGTCCCTCGACGATTGCAGTTCTATTTTAAAACTATACTGGGCAGATGCTAAAAAAAAAAAACATCTTTAATGACTTCTTCACACCAGCCCATCGTGTTGCATTGGGCAGAGTTGCCCATTGCAGTCCTAATGTATAGTCAAGCACATTTTCCCATATATCCTATCAGTTCAACACACGTTGGTGTACACTGCAAAAAGTAGGATGTGTTGCATTTTTGTGCAGTTTGGCATGTTGCAGCACATTACAAAGAGGTTAAATAGACAAATTTGAATGAAGTTATGAAAAAAAACAAAAAAAGGCAAGCATTGCAGGTACAGCGTAACATGGGCCTGCTGGTGTGAATGGGCCCTTATTGCAATGGTGCATTATATTAAATATAATATAGTTTTAAGCACAAGTAACATAATCAAAGTTACAGCGTTAACCACTTTAGGACCGCAGTAGGTATGAATACGTTGTCGTCCCAAAAGGGTTATGCCAAATCATGGCTGCTGCTATTTTTTTCAATAGGTGGAGCTTGTCAATGTTCAAGTGATCTGGGTGGCTGTAGAGCTGCCTGATTACTTGTATATCACCCCCCCGCATCCCCTACTTGCAGTGGTTTCTCTCTCACACTCCTCTAGGGGGCCCAGGACCACAGCAAATGGTATCAGGAGGGAGAGCGGGAGCCTTCTCCGCTCATCTTACAACCCCGATTCCCAAAAAGTTGGGACACTGTGTAAAATGTACACAAAAACAGAATGCAATGATCTGCAAATCTCATATATCTGTATTTTATTCACAATAGAAAATAGAAAACAAATCAAATGTGAGAAAATTCACCATTTTACAAAAGAAATTAGACAATGTTGAAATTGATGGCAGCAAAACGTCTCAAACAAGTTGGGGCAGGGCAACAAAAAGCTAACAAATGGTAAGGAAGTAAGTAAGGAAGAGCTGGAAAAACATTTTGCATCTAATTAGTAGACGTGTGCATTCGGATGAACCTGCAAATCAATGCAATTCTGCCGATCCTTTGCTTTGTCTGAATCCGAATGAACAAATAATTCCAAGCCCAAATAGCGAAAAACATATAATAATAATTATTTAACAGGACAGTTGAGAGTGGGAACATTGAGCGAGTAGACAGAGAGGAGCACAGGTGTCAAGGTGTTCAGACACGGTGCCTGGTAGAAGTCCGTCCACTGGATCCCTGGAAGGATGAGCAGGGATGGTTGGCAGCTGAAATGTCAGCGAGGATTGCAATAGAAACTGAAGCCAGGAGTCAAGCCAGATGATCAGCATGGTACAGAAGGAGCAGGCAGAGGCAGAATCCAGATAACAAGCAGAGGTCAGGGGCAGGCAGCGGTCAATCAAGGTTAGCAGCAATCCGAGTCAAGGCAACAGGCAAACAAATTGCAGGAACACAGAGCTGAAAGACCATTCAGCACTGATCCATTGGGCCAGCTGGTTTAAATAGAGCATTAGATTAGAGAGCAACGTGTCACTTCCTGTGTGCCACTTTCCGCCGTGAGCGCGTGCAAACTAACGTACGTTTTCCGGCAACTCGTGCATGCACAGTAGAGCGCAAACTTCCGGCTACGGCCTTACAGCAGTTTCGGATTCAGAGGTTCGTTGCCTCTGAATCTAAAATAGCATAACAATTCAAATGTTTTTGCTTTTGTTCATATTGGCCAAAACTATTTTTTATCGCTTGGACATGTCTACTAATTAGGTTCATTGGCAACAGGTAAGTAACATGACTGGATATAAAAAGAGCATCTTTGAGAGTCAGTTTCTCAGAAGTAAAGATGGGCAGATAAATAAAATACGGGTTTATGAGTTTTGCAAATTATTGCATTCTGTTTTTATGTACATTTTACACAGTGTCCCAACCTGTCAGAAGTCTGGCTGAAGTGCTGGGCAAACAGGCAATCAAGCACAATCCCTTACTTGATTGTCTGTATTGGAGGGCAAAGGAGACATTAGGGGTTTAATAGACCCATGATGTCACAGCAAAGAAATCCTGTCACCTCCCAATGCCTCAGATGCCACTTTGTGATAGCAATAACGTTAAGTGAAAACATATAAAAAATTGTTAAAAAAGTAATAACATTAAATAAAAATGGCCCACACCATCTGCATCCCCCGCCTTCTACATGCAAATGCAAACACAGAGGTAGGGCATGCACGTGTAAGTAAACTATGATTGCACCACATGTTAGGTATTCTTTGTTTTCAGAGTAGTTAAAAAAACAACAGCATTGGGATAAACCCTTACCAGGTTTTGGAAGGACCACTATGTTAGCTTCTAGCATTCTTCATGTCCTTCTTTAAAAGGTAGAAGAGCACAGGGAGGACCTTGGTACTGTAATGATGCTCATTTATTGTTCAACAAGCAAGCAGATGATACCAGGAACCAGAAACCTGCAAAAGAAAAAAAGTGTCCCATATCCCTGGCTGTGCCTTGTAGCAGAGATACTGTATGTGAATTACTGGTGTGGTCTATATAAGTCAGCAGAGAAAGTGGTTCACATAGATATTTGAACTTTAACATGTTCCTTTCGCTCCATTGATTGATAGGAATATCTACGCCACCCATTCCCCGCACCATGACAGCATTAAATCAGACTTTGTGATACAAAGGTAATAGTTCAGAGGAGGTCAGGCTCTTGTAAATGGCTCATGCTGTGATTTATCACCCTCATATGTTCACATGGATGACACCTGATCGACTAATACACCAACAGCATCACTCTAATGAGCCAAAAACCAACACAAGATCTGACTGATCAATGCTGAGGACGGCTGAACTGGTGGAGAGACAGATAAATCTAACTTTGACGCAATACCACTTGACCCCTGTAACAAGGCAAATGGAAGCTGCTCCGCCCGCTGTACGTCGTAGATCAAGTCAAGCATTTTATCACCATGCTTTACGCACTCCATGCTTTTACAAGGACACCTTATTTTAATTCAAGATGACTTTATGACATATACAATATTAATAAATGAATGATCTCATTGTTTTATACATACAGATCCTATAAGTCATTTATTTTTCTTGTTTTTAAGGTGCCGTTACTGGCAGGTCCATATCATCTGCAACTGGAAAAGGCTAAAAATAGGAGTCAATATGCAAATTTGATTAACTTCATGCAGTTCATTAGTCCTTATTAGAATGATTCATCAATTGCACCATTCTCCTGGATGTATAAAAAGTTGTGAAGGACAGGTCCAGTTGGTGAGTGCTCTTACGGGGGAGGGGGTGGGAGGGGAAGTTGGATTGATTTCAATAGTGGTGTGCTGCTCCTGGTGTGTGCGGACCAGGGTGTCCGACGTTTGTACTAAAGAGGAAACAAAAAGGAGGAAGAAGCACAACGAGCTAGCTCTAGGTCGTTGCACTTCTTCCTCCTTTTTGTTACCATTCTCCTGGACAAATCTTGGACACATGCAGGTGAAGGGGAAATACATGATTTGATAAGGTTTACCAAAAGTGATGAGCAAAATTCTGAAAATTCTGATCAGCCGTCTTCCTAGCCAATCAGAAAGCTGGGAGGCGGGGCACGATGTGCCCCCCAGCTTCCCAATTGGCTAGGAAGCCAGCTTCACTTGTTGGTAGGCAGTCTGCCTTCCTAGCCAATCAGGAAGCCGGGCAGCACATCAATGACTCGCCTCCCAGCTTCCTAATTGGTAAGGAAGCCAGGCTGCCTATAACAAGTAAAGCTGGCTTCCTAGCCAATCAGGAAGCTGGGAAAGGGGTCATGACGTGCTGCCTGGCTTCCTGATTTGCTAGGAGGATTCACTTGTTGCTAGGCAGCCAGGTTTCCTAACCACTCAGGAAGCTGGACGGCATCTCATGACCCGTCGCCCAGCTTCCTGATTAGTCAGGAAGCACGGCAGCCTCAGCAGGGGAAGCTTGTGTTCTTTTGATAGAACACCAGCTTTCAAGGCAATTAGGAAGCCGAGTGATGGGTCATGATCCACCACCCAACTTCCTGAGAATCGGGGCACACAGCACCGGTATCAGTACTTGGTATCGGCGAGCAAAAAATATCGGTTCCGGTACTCGATATCAAAAAACAGTATCGGTGCATCCCTGGCATAAATGATGTCCTGATAAATATAGAACATACTTATAAGGGCAGGGATGTCATACAGGGGGTGTCTGTTGAGGTGCTTGATATGTGCCTAGCCAATGCTAGAAGTTGATTGGCAAATGGACATTTGGACTGCTATGCTAGCGCAATCAGCAAATCAGAGACGTCAGTAAAGCTGATTGCCTCTCAGAGCTTGTACACATTCAGGCATTTACATCACACAGTATATTTCATGAACACAGCCCGTATTTCAGTCTCTGTATGTAAGAGGCGCCATCCTCGCTGTTTTATTAACACATTGCAGAGGTGCACAGAATTTTCCATGTGCCATGTGGACAACAATGCAACAACAGTTGCAATACTAAAACCGTAGTTGGATATAATAAAGCCAAATGCAGTAGTGGCAGCCAACTGGGGGGTTCCATTTTCTTTACAGATTCAATGGATACAATTATCATAGGAAATGTAACACAAATTATATTATTAACATAATAAAACTAGCAGGGTTATTCACAAAAGGGTGAAGAGATTGGAGAAGGCAGGAGAAGGGAACAATCTAGGACAACATCGCTGAACTGGAAAGTGAGCTGAATTCAACATTTTTTCCAAATCAGCTAGTTTGTCCTAGATTGTTCACTTCTCCTGCCTTCTCCAGACTCTTCACCCTTTTGTGAATAACCCTGTAAATAAATTCTAAAGATAATACAAGAAAAAATAATTATTGTACCTATTTCTGCTTTCTGTAGCTCTATTTATTGATCTGTCTCTCTCAGCTCACCTTCCCCGAACTTCCTTCCCAGTGCCATATTACAAGGGACAGAGCAGGTTCCTGCAACTGTTAATCTACTAGCTTTGAGAAGGAAGGAAGAGAGAAAAGTGAAGAGAATCAGGGAGCAGGCAGTAGGCTTGCCTTGCCTTGGCTGAGTCTGTGTGTTTGTGGGTGGCTCCTAGGAACCTGCAAGGGAAAGGAGTCACCCTAAGACAGGATATCAGGGCCAGTGCTCAGGGGACCAGCTGATTCTACTGGAAACTCCATCTTTTAAACATCAAGAAACAGCTTCAATTTTAAGTGATTTAATCAGCATTTGAGATAGCTTAAAAACGTTTTGACTTGAATATCACTTTAAGATAAATGTTAGATTAAGAACACAAATGCAAAATACATTACAGTTCCCCACTGAGCATTCTGGAATGGACGAGGACTCAGGCCCTTGGAACAGCCAAGACCTGTTAGACAGTCCACTTAACCTTGTCATATATTCTTATAAAGGAGGACGGCACATACAGCAGGCAATGCATTGTGTCATATATGAAATACCTAGAGGATATAAATAGACCCCACAGCTTTACAATGGCCTGCCAGATATGAAGCTTTCTCATTGAACTTGTCACTGTTGGAGCTGATCCCTCCTGTCCTTAGTTTCATGCTCGGTATGGTGGCCAGTGTTTATGAATAGAGCTATTTTAAGAGATCACTTCCCTCATTCCCATAGAATGAAAGGAACCCATTGTTAATAGTTAACGTCTCTGTGGTTTAAGCAACAACTTAGGAGGCTACCAAATTTTAAAGGACAACTTATTGCACCGAACATTGTTTCATTAGATGACATTAATAAGGGGAATTTAAAACAATGAACCGAAATGTCTAAATGTAGACCATTCAAAAACATGGCCAAAATGTACATGCATACATTTTGGCCATGTCACAATAAACATTTACCGTATACACCTTAAGGGTTTACACCAATTGCGTGCTGCATTTTTTTTGCATTCACATTGGACTTAAGCGCATGCAATGTTTTGTCACACGTCCGATCGCATTGCGGGGGGGGGGGCGGGGGGTGGCTGCGGTGCCATTGACGTCAATGCAGCACCATGCCCACTGCCGCCCCGGAAAGAAGGGGGGAGTTTAGTGTGTGCATATAGTGCGTTCCAGCAGCTACCGCTCTGGAACACATGTCAATTGGTGTGAATTGGCCCTTAATCATTAAGGTAGAATTGAATCCAACATTTTTTTTAGCTTTGGATAGAGTAAGGGAGAGTTATAACCCCTGCCAGCTCTTTTTTTTGCCCCCATTTGTCCCAATGGGAAGATTTCCCTTCACTTACTGTATGATAACCACAACAGGAAGTGAGAAGAAATCTCTTAAAAGAGCGGGAAATCCCTGGTGGTCAGCAGGGTCACCAGGACTGGTGCTTTCTATATATTCCTGTTCTTGTGACTACCCACAATTAGGGATTTTCTTTTACTTTCACTTAAAATAGTCACCAGGAGATATAGAGTAGGTGAATCTCCGTAATGGACACATAGACAGCAAGAAAAACATGAAAGGTGTTCTAATCCATCTCAACTCTATCCAAAACAGTTTGCACTTTAAGGTGAAGCCACCCTTCATCCTTGACCTCCAGTAAAGTGACTTTGCCTAGGCTGAGATGATGTCATCAGTCTGCTGCAGATAGGGGGAAGCATTTCCTCTGTCTCTTCTCCCCCCAGTCATTAGGCTGTATAATTGTAGCAAGTTACAAGGTGAGAGTTGTGTTCAACATTTGTGAACGCAACCAGGAGCTGCACCAGGATTTACATGATTGTGTCAGCCAGCATCTTAGCCGAGAAAGTAGATGCTGACCCTGGACAATGCTTGAACAAACACGGCTTTAGCTATCCCTACTTTATTTAAAACTAACTGGCTTCGGATGCACTTTTAAAGCTACATTTATTATTTCTATCTTTAATTTTCATATGGATATTGGTATAAACCTAAAATTAAATGATTAATTGTGTTATAAAGGGTAAGCCAGCATACAATTCGAACAAAGCTTAACCTGAGTCCGACACAATATATAAATCAAGGCTGCATCAAAATTGAAAAGCATTACAAAGTGTTTAATCAAGATGCAGTTATACAGGGCAGCTACTTCTATTTAAATTATCCTCTGGTTGGAATTTATTATAAATGTCTTGAGAATATAGATATTTCTTCATTTACTTTCTATGGACCGTTAGAGGTCATGGCTTATTTCTGCAGGGAAGCACATGGGTGTTGACCTCACCCCCTAATGACGCCACTGCATACGACCTTTCCATAGGCTTCCCCTCGAATGAAGAAAGGAAGCCCTGTCATGATTTGGAGCTAACACAGACCTAGGGACTCCCCTACCCATGTGAGACTGCTAGGGACTTGAGTGTCCAGTCATCAACCACCAGCACTGTCACATTTTAGCAAGGGTAATTTAGATATCCTTTAAATATCCTTGTGTGAATTACCCAGTAAGGGTTAACATACTGCAGACTGCAGACTTGCTGATGCAAAGCAGCAACTCAACTTTCCAGTGGTCCCTTAAACACTACAATAATCAACAGCACTTTTGCTCCATGAGCAATAATATTTAAGGAGGGTTCGAATGGGCTTGAAAAGTTCTCTTGTGTACAAAGCAAGGAAGCACTGTGTAAGCTCCAAGTCACAGAGCAGCTTAAGAAAGCTGCTGTCCTAGTGCATCATGGTAAATCATGGTAGATCAGTTTTAGGACTGGTTGCAGAGGCCACATGGAGGACCTAAAATTCAAACATCATCACTTTGTCCTGGGAATGTTTTTTTTCCTGTGACCTGAAATCCTAGTTGAGTTATATTATGTCATATGGGTGTGTAATAAAATATACTGTACAAAGAAGAAACTGCATCCTGGACCTCTTTTGCAATTATCCAGAACTTCCAGCAATCATTTCATAGATTCATGGGCGCTTCTCCTAATACTGCCACTCACTGTGTTTTTTAAACTCTACCAAACATAAACGACTCTTAGTAGGTCTCATTTTTAAACAGTAAATATGTTGTCATATGCTGAGCCATGATCTTGAGTCTTCCACCTTCCTGCATTGTCTTTGGTAACATAATTCTTTACTGGCTGAAATACACAGTCCCAAGCAAACATTGAGATTAAAATATAGATCTTCTCTGTCCTAGAGCAGTGCCTATTAATACAGAAAAGCGAAGTGAAGATAGCCCTGGTGGCACTTACACAGACACCGCATATGTTGATGGATGTTAATGGGGCTTCCTGGAATCAGCACATTCATATGTGCTTGCCTGGTGGTGTGCCAGCTTTCAGAATCGCTTAACGGGAAACTGAATCTGAGCCGGGGATCATCATTCTTCAGCAATGGTGAGAGAAACACAGAAATAACAGAATGTTGTTCACACTGATGAATCCAAAGAGTTTCATTATTTAGTGTGCAATGTGATATTTATGTAACATTTTACATTATTAAAGTGTAATTAAAATCGCAGATATCACAGGAATAAATTACCAGATATATTTATATACCCTCTTCTTCTGGAGTGTTCTTGTGTTAAAGTCACATTAAAAACCAGCTGGTAAAAGACCAAAAGATTACAAGGAAAAGTTATTCAGGGGGAAGGATAATATGATTAAAGTACTGCACTGAGATTCCTCCTTTACTTCCTCCCACCCACCCTTCCTTCCTTCCACCGGCTGAATGAAATGAATGATTAAGACTGCACTAAAATTCTCTTTCTTTTTTTCTTTCTTTCTTTCTTTCTTTCTTTCTTTCTTTCTTTCTTTCTTTCTTTCTTTCTTCCCTTCTCTCCCTACCAGTCTTTCTGTTTCCGTCAGTTAGCTGGATAACAGATAACAAAACCCCTTGTTAGTATGGAGGAAGTATGATGGTATGATAAAATGATTAGGACTGAACTAAGATTTCTTCCATCCTACCAACCAAGAGCAAAAAGAAAAAAAACGTACAAAGAATTCCTTAACAGGAAGCTGAATCTGAGCCGGGGATTATCATTCTTCAGGAATAGAAAGAGATACACAAATACCAGAATGTTGTACACACTGATGAATCCAAAGAGCGTCATTATTTAGTGTACAATGTGATATTTATGTACAGCTTTACGTTATTAAAGTGTGATAAGAATCACAGATAGCATAGGAATAAATGACCAGATATATGTATTTACTTTTTTTTTTCTGGAGTGTTTTTGTGTTTTGAAGTCACATTACAAACTAGCAGGAAAAAACATTGCGGGGATAGGCAATTTAGAATGGAGGAAGCATGATGTTATGCTTAAGACTAAACTAAGATTCCGCCTTCATTTCCTCCCTTCCTTCCCTCCTTCTTTATTTCTCCGTCTCCCTGCTTCCCTTCATTTTGTCTTCCTTTCTCTCTTCCTCCCTCCTTCTCTCCTTTCACCCTCCCTTCCTTCCTTCATCTTTCCTTATTTTCTCCCTCTCTCCTCATTCTTTCATTCTTTTTCCATCAGCCAGCTGAATAACGTATTACAAAAAAAGCTCCTTGGATTAGAGGAAGTATGATCAAATGATTGAACAATCAAGACTGCTCTAAGATTTTTTTCCATCCTAACAACCCAGAGCAAAAAAAAAAAAAAGTAAATGCAGAATGAGTTGTTATGCAAATTAAATTGAGGAAGATTTTGGCATTTCAGATCGTAAATAATAAATAATTGCAATACCCAGCCAGCAATGGTGCCGCATTCTTATCACAGAAAACAATACCCCATTCTGTGTGCTGTACATGAAGCAAGTAAGAGGAGGGGGAGTAAAAAGGCAATGACATAAAACCATGAGAACACTTCTTACCTGAAATAAGGCAGCACAAAGTGCATGGATTGGGAAAAGAATGGTAAGCCACCCATTCCAACCGCTCAGATTTTACTCATTGGCTGCCATAGGTCATTGTTCTTTGCACATTGTCACATTGCTTTGTTCTGCCTTTAAACTGTTTGTTGCTGTGAACGATTTCTAAACTGCACCTTTCCAAGACATGTTTCACATTGGCTTTGTTAATGAATTCCTAGTATTTGGGCCCCTTTAAAATCCTATTAAAACTATCTTATCGAAAAGATTAAAGTCTTAAACCCAACCCAACAATTTGTGGTTCTCCCATCATCCCATTGAAACATAAATCTCCAAATACCTTTGCTATCCTCATAAAGGCTTACAAATCACGAAATTATTTCCCAATCCATAATGACACAGGGCTTAAACAATCTCCTCGCCGGGGATTTATGAACGTTAACGTAGAAATGAGAGTGAGAAAAAAGCAACAAATGACTACATTTTCAAAACATTATTCTCATGCATATATTGTTAGCATACAGAAATGCTTCAGGTTCCGATGGGAACGGTTTGAGTGGAATCCGCTTCACTGTCTGCCTTTCACTGGAAATTAGAAGTATTAATAGCACTTTCATTTGTTCTTGGCTGTCCTGGGAGAGTAAATGAATGGTGGGGGTAATAATAGTCATCTCATTCCCTTCACTGAGATGCTTAACACTTACTTGCCTTGCAGCTCAATGCTGTCCGGTGTCACTCTCCTTCCATCTAGTGAGTGTCAATCAGCAGGCGGGATACGACTGCAACTGGATGAATTTGATTTATAAGATGTGCAGCACTTTCGCCCTCCCTTCTGTTCTATAGCTGGGATATTTTCGGCGCTTTATTTTAAAAGTTTAATCACTTTTCTAATTTGTTTCACTGGTGATTTTGGCACATTTATAATACTGTCAAATGTTCAGCAGCAAATGTGGGGCTGACAAAATTAGCTGATGGCGCTCTCCAGAGTGCTGAATCAGTGTTTTGAAAGCCTAATTCCAGACAGTTGTAAAAATGTCCTGTGCACCCCCTCCCCTGGATAAGTGTTAAATATTCATTTTGTCTAGGGGTAGATGGATAAGTAGCTATACTTACCTTTTTATTCACTCCTGCGTGCTTTCTCTGCACTGTAGGACGGGTCCCCCGAAGCCTCTTTCTTTCAGTCTTTCACCAGTCTTAGGCTCTTTGTCAACCACCCACCTCAAAAAGAGTGGAGGAGAGCAGTATCTGAAGGAGGAATGAGGAATAAAGGAAGTACAGGTGCTTATTCTGTTTCTCCTAGACAAAATGAGCATTAAACTCTTGCAGTGTGGGTGAGAGGTTCATTTAAAAAAAATCCTAAACCAGAGTTCAACTCTAAAATATAAGTACCGGTATACCTCATTGGTTACAAAGAAGCAGATGGCCTCAGGTTGCTGTGGGGTGACTGCCTGCATACAAGTAACCAATGATAATATGTGGCTCAGCCACCAGTCAACCAATGATGCTTTGTAGGCCACACAGCACCATTGGTTTGTAGGACAGAGGTGGAAG
The DNA here is from genome assembly GCF_000935625.1 of Nanorana parkeri. Lineage (NCBI taxonomy): Eukaryota > Metazoa > Chordata > Amphibia > Anura > Dicroglossidae > Nanorana > Nanorana parkeri. The sequence continues at coordinate 958,996 of NW_017306406.1, read as the reverse complement.
TTCGGTAGGCAGCCATTTAGTCAAATTGTTTGCCTGTTTGGTGAAATAAGAACAGCTTGGGTTGGGGTCAAACTCGAGGTTGACCCAAACCCAAAGCTCCTTCTCACAGCCTACATGCTTTGTGCTAAAGGGTATCCCTCTTTTCAGAAAGCTAGGAGGTACTGTGATCTGTCTCTCACTTTGGAAACACAAAGAATCTATGTATACCCATGGTTATGTGCTCTGGGGGACTTACCCTTTAACAAACAACCTAGTGTCATCTGTGATAAAACTCAATTGAGCGTTTAATTCTGGCAGTATATTACATAAGATTATAACACGTTTGGTAAACAATAAAAGTGCCTTTTCTCTGCGTTTAGCAAACTAAAACTTCTCCCTGGACTCATGAATGTGTAATCCAGTTATGCTTAGCTGCTCATAATAAAGTGTTTAATGACCAAGCCAATGGAAAAATACACACCTTCGTTGCCCAGTTTTATCTTCACGTTATTATCACGGTAATGATATTTGTAGCGCTGTCAGTCTCAGATGAAGTCAGCTACTTTAAAGCATATAATTACTTTTAATGGATCAACACATCAATATTATGAGGTATTTTCATGCATTAGCTTTGCAAGAGCTCAGTTGCTTTTCACCAGGCTGGACCAGAGCGAATTCATTTTGTGTCCTTGTGTACCCTTGAATTGTTGTGTGTGGAAAATAGAAGATACATTTCCAAATTATATATATATATTCCTAGACAAAGGGATATTACAGAGCTTTATTTAAACAAAAAAATGCAGGTAAAAATATGGGAAAATCAAGAATTTGTGATGCTTACTTGCAGTGTTTTTCTTTTCCATAAATTATTGTTAGTCATCTGTAGAAAATGTGGCTACTTTAGGAAAGACAATTCCCTAGAATAGCCCCTTCCCTCCTTGTACCTTATACCCCCTTCCACTTCTGCAAGTATCTAATTACTGTCTATGGAGGCTCAGCTCATCTGCCCCGTAAAGCCATATAAAATCTAGCTGGGGGGAGGAGTGAAGCGTCACTTGAATCTGCTGGGGTGCTCACATGACATCCAAAATGGCGGCACCCAGCAGAAGTCACAGGGCTTGTGATATTCTACACAATGGAAGCTTTTACAGGTGACTGGCATGCCTAAAATCCATTCAAATCAGATATAATCTTAAGGGAAGATTGTTGTTGAAACAAATGGTGTGTCAACAGAGTCTCTTTAAATGACTATCAAGTTTTTTTTTATTCAGCCCAAAGAGGAGAGATAGTGATTGTTTCTACTCTATTGCTAGCTACATTTTTTCAATTGCACAGTATTCTGTCAACAGTTCCCGCACACTAGGGATGAGCAGAGTGATCTTGTAAGATTGATTTTGCCACAGGCAAAAGTTTGACAGAGCAGAAACTCTCAGCTTTACTCATTGCGTTGCTTAGGTAGATTTTTTCCCCTCTTTATTTGTGGTTTTTGAGTGTTTTTTGGTGTCTAGTTTATTTCACTAAGTGGTCTATTTATCAAACTTTCCCAATGTTCACCTATTTCCACAAAGGATTTAAAGGAGAAGTATTTGGAGAGTAAAATATAATCTTTCCAATACTTAAAGCCAGTGTGTGACATTGCAGGTGTCACATACCGGCTCTAAAGATCCAGAGCTGAGAGATTGTGTAATCGCTGATCACTCAGCTCACAATCTTCTCCCTGCAGAGAACGGTGACTGTCAGTCACTTCTCCCTTTGGTAATTCCCTCCCCTCTCTCTGTTCCTCCAGCACTCATTGGAGGGATAGAAAGTGGAGGGGTGGGCACAGCTGGCTCTGACTCTAGAGAGGCAGAACCAGCTGTCAATCAGGCAGAGGGGTGGATCCCGACAATATTATTGGGATCCTTCCCAGCTGTAGTGCAGCTCTGTGCTGTAGGCATATAGTGGGCAGTAGCTATATGCTGTGTTTGGGTCACAGGAGTACATTAGTAAATATACTTCTATGACTCACAAGATGACTAAAATCCAAAACAAGGTTTGGCTTTAGTTCTCTTTAATAAGAAAAAATCAGTGAATGTTGCATAAAATGTATGTGATTCTTGGGTAAAAACATTGATAAATAGACCTCATTGATGTTCTTTTTATTTGATTTTCTCTATTTTGTTTTGGATTTGATTGTGATGTGTGCACTGTTTTTTGTTTTACTTTTTTTACTGTCAATTTTATTTCTATTAAAAAAAATATAAAAAAGGATATTTGCTCACAGTCAGTTGCTCCTATTTATTTCTAAGATGCTGTGTTAATTATCATACATTGATAATACAATTACATTTTTAAAGTGCACTTTGCTAATAAATAGATACTAAACTGATAACTCTAAGTATGACCACTTATATCCTATATGAGCCAAATTAATAAATCTATGGCATTCAATGTACTTCACGTAAAATCACTATGCATATACAATATAGAATAAAAAAAAACATAAAAAAGCAATAAAAAAAAGTGCAAAGTACGTAAAGTGCAACTTTTGATTCATACATATATATGTATTAACACTTGCACTTCATGTATTTATATAGTATATATTTTTTAGCGCAGTGCACTTTAAAAACATGTAAAAATGAATTTGATCAAGGGCAATATGGGCACAAGAACAGGTCCAAGACAGTTAAAACAAGCTCCTGTAACCTTAAGGGCCTGTTCACATGAGTTTCAGGTCCTGATCAGGTCCGGATCAGGTGCGGATCTGCAGACGCTGTGCCATGTGTTTTTGCCGCGTTTTTGATGCGTTCCAGTTAAAAAATATATATATATTTTATTTTTTATTTTTCTGGAGTGGGGCTGTCAGTATGTTAGCTGCAGTGCAGTGTGTTTTTGACACGTTTTTGATGCACTTTGCGTTTCCGGACCGTACAAAATGCAGTATTTTTCTGTCGTAACCTGAACAGAATGCGCACGTGAGAACTGTAGCCCATAAAACACATAGGGATACATTGGGATGCATTTTTAGTGCAGGAGCGTACAGATCCGGTCAGCACAGAAAACGGGCGTGGTGTGAACAGGCCCTTAAGCGTTATTTAACATCAATGAAAGGATTTTGGTAACATCCAAGGGGTATCAAATTCGATTTTAATGATTACCTTTGTATTAACATGAATAGCAGACTTTTAAAGGTACCCAACTACAAGTAATAAGTTTAATAAAAATCCATTAGCTTTATTTACATTACTAAACAAAAACAGAACGTGATTGATCATAATACATACATGCTCAAATTCCAGAATTGGCTTGCATTGTGATTGCAAACAAGCACGCCGATGGCCTATAGCAAACGAAACCAGAAATAGCTGTATTCCAATAGTCATCACCCAAGGTCAAAATCTTTATTTATGGAGCATGCATGCTCAACCTCCATGAGTAAACTGGAATGGTGAAATGCGTTAGAGGGTGAACACACATTGAGGAGGAACTAACAGTATGTATTAACTCCATAAATAAAATAAAAAATCTGCGTTGAAGACCTTTGCAGTGCGGCTATTTCTGGATTTGGATAATAAAAACATAGCTGCACTTTACAGCTTAGTGCCACAATATAGTGTCTTGATCGGTTAGGGTTTGGAACTCACTGCCACAGGCGGTGATTTCAGCAAAGAATGTGGAATTGTTCAAGAAACTTTTGGACGATTTCTTAAGGGACCGTAATATACAGGGGTACAGGTACTCCTAAGAATGAGATCCTAATAGGTGGGACTTGATGGACTAATGTCTTTATTCAACCTCAAATACTATGTAACTATGTAATACTATGTAACTATGTAACTATGTAAATATACTTCATGCATTTCACCTCCAATCACACATTAAATCCTTAATGTTCATACATTACATAATCCCAATATCTCAGGTTCAGTCATCATATCTCGCTGGAGATGTTGTAAGATGGGAAATTAGCTCTACGTGTTTCTTGGGTATTACCGCTTCTTTGGAGCTCATAAAACTTGAACACTGTCCTGGGAGAACAATGCAGCCAAATATTAAAAAACGTCCATCCGGAGACTCCATGGGTGAGTGCAGAGATCTTGATTAAAGGGAACTCCTACATCATACAACTATCCTAGGGGTAGACCTGCCACTATAACAATGGAGACATGTCCCACAGCTACTTGTATCACCATCCAGTGTCATATTGTTTTGTTTTCCACTCTATAGCTCTAGAAGCAGTCGACTTGCATGTGAACTTGCTTCAAACCAGGACCATCTATAATATTAAAGGACATTGGATCACCTCCTGCCCACCACTCCCTGGTAACTTAAAGAGTTTTTAAAAGCCCATTGCACCCTTAGAAACCAACAAATAAACCTTAATTTTTTTTCTCTGACTCCCAAGATGGCAAAATGTTGCTCAAATCTCCAGATTTTTATCAACATTTTGAAGAAATGAAGACTGTAAAGCTGAACTCCAGGATAAGCAAATGTTCTCTACATACAAGAGTCCTGTGTATTCTTCCTTGGATCTTGTTGAGCTTTATCTTCCAGATCTGTGCAGTAATCCAGTGTGAGACTTGGAGCTTCCTGTAATAAAGACCATTCACTGCTGCTCTCTCTCCTTGTGCAGGGTGACTGGTCTTGTCTCCACCCCCTCCTGTAGTTTTCTGCAGTCAACCTGTCGTGGGTGGGGCCTGCTGGGCCCCCTTCAAGAGCTATGTGCAGCACAGTAATGGTGTCACTGCTACTTTTACAAGTTAATAAAGGGCATTTGGTGCCTTTAAAGCGGATTTATATCCGTTGTGATTTTTTGCAGAATAAAGTTGAATGAAAGTTTTTGTGCCCAGAGATCAGCTTGAATGCACAAACAATCATTTTCACAGGCTGGCCTGGTCAGTGCACTGGCTGCTTGAATTGGCTCTGCACCTGAATAAATAAAGAGGTGGGGTTGGTGCCTTGCCATTTTTTCTATGAGCCCAAATCAACCCTTGACGCCCTCGCTCTTCATCAGGAAGCCTTTCCTACCATACAGTAAGACTGAGGATTTCATGTAGCCAGCAACCTCCTGTGGGCCAGTGTTTTCTTTTTTATTCTAAGCAAGTATAACCTTTAGATTTCTGTACATTTAAAAAAGAATAAACATTTTGTGGATCAATACAGCTTAAACCTTCGAAGACAGTGTTGTTTTTCATCCAAACTGCGATATCCATCACTTCACAAGGCTCCGGCAACGATGGTTTGCCCAGGATGAAAGAGTAGGGTTGTTGCAGATTACATAACATAACATAAAGTCTTCTCCTGTATAAGATCTGAGTCTGTATTACTATTTACAAGGGAAGCTTTATTACTGTTGTGTATGATCTTGCTTTCTCAATAAAACAGGGTTTGTACAGTGCGTGGCGCATAATGGGTACGGCAGATAACAGATGTCAAGGTTTGAAAGATTAGAGCGACTCTTGTGATACATATTCATTCTTTCAATGTTTACCTTTGCAAGAATAGATCAGAATATGAGATCATTTTGAAAAGAAAAAAAAAACCCCCACAGGAAATATGAGAGCTTGTTCTGAAGGATAGGCCGGCTGGGATCATTTATCACAATATTTCCAGTTTAACATATACATACTATCAAATCACCTTTTCCCCAATCTGCATGGCAATCACAATCTGTATCCACTGATAGATTTTACCAAAGTAATCGAAACATGTGAGAAGACACAATGCCAGCTTGGCCCCACACTTGCCAATATTTATCTCTCCTGGAATACACTCTCGTTTCTGGGGTGTTGTAAACCAGCAACAATCAGACCCCTTGATGACTATTTGATACTGAACTGATTCAGGTTAGCTTCACACCAGTGCATCTGCATCGATTTGCATTTCTTTATTTGCTCTGGGCAGGTGCATTGCACTGTCATTCCTATCAAAAGACCCTCTACCACATGGTGACACATTAAAAATGGACATGACCAATACCAAGATACTTTGTAGTGGTTTGGCCAGAGAGACAGAAGAGAAAAAAAAAGTGTTGATGAGTATGAATGAACTCCAATTCGAACCAGGTCTAGGAAGCTCTTTCTGCTGTAGCCAAATCAGCTTCTGCCAGGGCATTCCCACCTGCAGTGCCACATAAGCAAAGGAGCTGGATTCTGTGATGTCAATAACTTAGATGGCCACATGGCTATATTTGCTCAATGACATTGATCTTATGTGACCATGTGACCACATAAGGTCAATGATATCAGCCCAAGCATCCCACCCACTGGTGGAACTACCAGGGTCGCAGCGGTTGCATGTGCGACCGGGCCCTGACGTTCCACCACTTGGGGGGGTGGAATGAAAAGAGAAGGTCCGGTCGCGGGAACCACCTTTGGAACACCTATGGCATGTTAGATGAACAGGGAGGGCTGTCTGGTGACACAGTCTCTGCTCATTAGGCTGTGCTCTCTCCCCGACTCACTCTCCTTGCTCCGACGGCTCCGCGTGAGTCAAGATGATGACTGCGCTGATGTCAGAGGAGGATGTGGCACTGACAAGCTGAGGGGAGGAGCCTGGGCTGTGTGTGGGTGTGACATCATGGCTGAGGAGAGCGGCAAACAAAAGTTGAGAGGTGGTGTTGGTTTGAAGGAAGGTACCTCCTTGTGTGTGACAAATTCATATTTAGCAGCCCAACACTGCTCAACTGATATACGTTATCTCAGCTAAGCAGTGCTGGGCTGCTATAGATGAATTTGCCACAAACAAGGAGACACCTTGCACTACCAATGGTGGAACTACCAGGGTCGCATGAGCGATGGGGCCCTGGCATTCCATTATTTTGGGGGGGCTCAGAAAGGAAAAAGGGGGTCCAGTAACCACTGAGGCGGGTGGTGGGGGGGGCCCTTCATGGTTTCTTGCACTGGGGCCCTGAAGTTTTTAGTTATACCTCTGATCCCACCCTTTTGTTTATGCGCACCTGCAGGGTAGGAATTGGCCCTGGCCACAGCTGACTGGGTGGGTGGCCCCATGTCCTTTCAGTGTTCAGTGAAACTCAGGTTCAGATCGGGTTTGGTCTGAACTCTTTCCATTTTTTCACTCTTATGTTGACATTACTGTCAGGATCCAGAGCACCTCCAGGTGGCACCTGTAGGTGTCTCCAGGCAGCCAGAAACTGTCAGGTACCAGACCACCACTGCGTGGTGCTGGAACCTGCAACTCCAGTGCTCACCTGCGGGTGTCTCCAAGCTGCCAGCGATTATCCACCACCTGGTGCTTCCTGGGAGGGTACTTAATCCCTCCCTGCAGTCAGGACTGTGGCTCAGTATCCTGTCGCCTTTCCCTGACTGAGTCCTGTGTCCTGAACCCTGTTTGCAGTCCTAAGCCCTTTTACCTGTTTGCAGTCCTGAGCCCTGTTACCTGTTTGCAGTCCTGAGCCCTGTTACCTGTTTGCAGTCCTGAGCCCTGTTACCTGTTTGTTACCTTCCCTTTCTCTCTTTTTCTTGTGTTGTTCAGTTGTTGTGTTTTTTTTCCCCACACAGTTTACACATGTTCACTTGATTTGTTAGTAGCGCTTTGGTCATAGCGATAGGTTTTACTTCACATGCTAGATTATTTACAGTCTGGGTTGAGCATTCTTGTATTACCAACTCCTACTCTATACAGTGCTATATAATAGATTTATTGACAGTATACCATTGTTTTATGTGCAGTGGTATTCCTGAATATATCGTTTATACATGTTGCACTTTATAGACCTGGGACCTATCCTCAGCCAGGGATATCTGAGCAGATTATGTTTTTAATGGGGTTTTGGATTGTGCAGTTTTAAAGCATATGTAGCCTAAAACAAATATATAAGACATTGCAGCTTAGATATACAGTAAATGTGGTTGCTGCATTAGGTTTTTGTTTAGGCTTTTTCCCTTTATTTTCACCTGGTAACCCTGCAAATAACACTCTTTCTGTGTTAGGGTGCTTAACTTGCAGTATCTATGGAGGTAGCCATTGATATCACCCATTCTGCTCTCCTATTTTGGACTACAAACAGGGCTTTCACACTTTATCTCATTATGTTTAGGGAGGAATTAATAGTTTGCAGGAGGTAAAGGAGTATAAGATTGTTTGTGCTTTCGGTTCAGCCCACAGGAAGTAACAAGGACATTTCTGGCAAGATCAACAGGTATTTTCTGTACTCACTGAAAATATTCTTAGCATGAAAAAAGAAAACTGATACAGCCACCACATCTAAAAACTGGTAAACTGCAATATATTTCATTTTGTTCCATGAGTGGCCACTGCCCCTCTCTGCCAATTCCTCAACTGGCTTCTAATAGCACAACACATACGATTCAAAATACTAACAACAACATGCAAAAGCCTCCATAACTCTGCCCTAAGTTACATCTCCAACCTCATCTCAAGATATCACCCAAACCATCCTGTCCACTCCTCCCAAAACCTCCTGCTCTTTAGCTCCCTCATCACCTCTTCCCATGCTCACCTCCAGGACTTCTACAGAGCCTCTTCCATCCTCTGGAATGCCCTACCACAACCTATCCGGCCATAATTACATAGTTGGTCAGGTTAAAAAAAGACACAAGTCCATCAAGTTCAACCTATAGAGATATATAAAAAAAGAAGAAAAGCCTAAACAAAACACTGTGCCCACAATTACCCCCTGTTGATCCAGAGGAAGGTAAAAAAAAAAAAGTATGGTTCAATTTGCTCCAACAGGAGATAAAAATTCCTTCCTGATCCCATCTCCTAATCTGCCTGGCTTTAGGCGATCCCTGAAAACTCATCACTTCAAGGAAGCCTATCCCACCTCTACCTAAAAATTGTGCATTTACTGCTTCAATCAGCTCATCCCTCACAGTTATTACCTTCTGTATCACTTCCTGTAAGCACCTTCCAGTAGATTTTAAGCTCTTATGAGCAGGGTCCTTCAAATCATTTTGTATGGCAATGTATTGTAACTGTACAGTCTCCCTATATGATGTAAAATGATGTGCACACTGTCAGAGCTATATTAATCCTGGCCAGTGGCAGACCGGAGGGTTTAATAACCCTTAATACTCACCTGATCCCGGGAATGACTGACAAGCGCAGACTCCCGTCTCTCAGAATATGCATACAGAGCGTGTCGGTAACTATTTAAACCGGTGCGCTGTCAGGGGCCCGTCCGTGGGAAAGGTTTGGTGGATCACAGCTGCGGTTCCAACTGGTTGGTTTATGCGGTTGTCAGGCTAAAATCCCAGGCGGCTCTCTCAATCATGAACGGAGAGTTTGGGATTTAGTCATCATGGACCGCTAAAGAATAAACAAATGATAGAAGGCAAAGTAGCTCAGAGAATATTAATTCATATTCCTCCTTGAGGCAATTATAACTGAAGTTGTGGTATAATTGATTAAGGCAGTCTATATGTTAAATAGCAGAAGCAATTCCCTTTAGCCAGCATAGGTACAGTTGTATTGCAGTTAAAACAGTTGATGCCGTGAAACTCCACTAGGGGACAGCGTATAGGAACCAATAAAAGTGCAGAGTAGAATTTAGCAGATACTTGCGGTTTGGTTGTATAAGCGATCAGCTGCATTCGAGGGGAGTCCAGTGGAGGCTGGCTGCTGAGGGAGAGTTCGATCCGTTAGGAGAGGTTCGAGGCAGGTTGGAGAGGTTCCTGGAGTGGTTGGGCAATGATCCCAATAGTCGAACACTCCACAGCATTCCCGGCAGGTTTAAATAGCCCGCGGCCGTGACGTCACGCGGCCGCGGCTTACTTCCGAGTTCAAGCTTGGAACGCACAGTAGCTTCCGTCATGGGGGAGGAGGCCTGCGGCGGTCTCCCCGGCCGATGCGTTCCAGCCTGGAGGGCAGTCGGGGAGAGCCGCGAACCCAAGGGACATTACATGCACTGTGTGCAGCTTCTGGGAAGATACGCTATTAGCGTAGCGGGGAAGCCGGCTGCGCATTTTGCTTCGCTCCTGATTGGACCCTGGGCAAACAATTTCTTGCCCCCCCCCCCCAGCCCTAACAGCAGCATACGGAAGAGGTGGGGGCAACACTATGTGATGCCGAACGCATAATAAACAGAATGGTGCTGCAAGGGTTGCTGCCTTTTCTTCAAGCGAATCCCGAACAGTCCAACACCACACTGCAACTTTTTTAGAATAAACAAGAGAGAACAAGGAGAGAGGGAGGAGAGACAGACATGGGAGAGAACGAGGGGAGAGAGCGGGGAGAGACAGCAAGGGGAGAGAGAAGAGAATGAGGCGAGACAGCCAGGAGAGAGACAGCCAGAATAGAGAGAGAGAGGAGAGACAGGTAGGAGAGAGAGTGAGGAGAGACAGCCAGGGGAGGGAGAGAAAAGAGACAGCAAGGATTGAGAGAGAAGAGACATCAAGGGAGGAGAGCGAGGAGAAACAGCCAGGGGAGAGAGCAGGGAGAGACAGCCAGAATAGAGTGAGAAGAGACAGCCAGGAGAGAGAGCGAGAAGAGACAGCCAGGGGAGAGAGCAAAGAGAGACAGCCAGGAGAAAGATTGAGGAAAGACAGCCAGGAGAGAGAGCGAGAAGAGACAGACGGGAGAGAGAGAAGAAGAGGAGAGGCAGCCAGGAGAGAGAGCTAGGGGAGAGAGCAAAGAGAGACAGTTAGGAGAGAGAGCGAGGAGAGACAGACAGGAGAGAAAGAGGAGCGACCGAGAGGAGAGAGAGGCAGAAGCAACAGCCAGGGGATATAGTGAGAGACAGCCAGGAGAAAGAGCAATGAGAGACAGCCAGGAGAGAGACAGGATATTCAATATCCTGGTGGGAAGCTGTGCGGAGTCTCAGGAGGACTATACGGGATCTCAGGAGGGCTGTGTACAGGGTCTCAGACAGGCTGTGCAGGTATCGGTATCGGTGCAGTAGCATCCCTAGTGAATTATAAACGTGCAATGCATTTTATAGACCAACTACACATGCAATCTAATAATAATCTACATATGAAAATAATAAGTATGCAGAATAACTCTATGGTGAATAAATACAGTATATAGTGAGAAAATACCTAATATGTATTTATTCACCATAGGGTGATTCTGCGTATTTATATATTTCTGTATTTACTTCACATGCAGATTATCATTAGATTGCACATGTAGTTGATCTCTATTGCGCAGGGCATGTTTATAATTCACGTTTTTTAGGTGTTATATACGGTTTTTTAGCATGGCAGCTTAGGGGTTTGTTGTTCCATAGCACAGATCCTGTTTGTAATATTATCTATAGGTGTAATCCCTAGTATTGAGAGTGCAGGAAGATTTGCTGCAGCCATACATAGAACTTGATAATGAAATTTTCTTTAAAAACTCTAAATCCTGCTTCAGCAGCACAGATTGAACTAGAGAAGCAATGTCAGGAACCTGCTCTGCATATGTATGTGCTGCACACAGTATATGTATCTGTTGCATACATAAACTGTGGCATATTTGGGCACTTACTTGGTGTGAAGGTCCAGAGAGGGGAGGCAGGAGGGGACACAGTGGGGGGGACATCTCAGGGCACGGTGTGGGCTCCCAGCAGGGCCCCAGACAACACAGGAGAGCAGAGTACGGAGAGCGGGAGGCGGGGCCGAGTTGATATAGGGCGGAGCCCAGAGCCACGTCTATGCTGCTGTATGTAGCCTCCTGTCTGTAAAGCACCGATGCTGTGTCCCCATAGCAATTACAATTATTGGATGGACATACACTTTAAATGTTTCTATATTATATTTTGAATTTGTGTTGTGGGAGAGTCCTCTGTTGTTAATGGGAAGAACATGATCCATCATTCTCAATAGCGATATAGGTCGGGAAATGGACACTTTCAGGGTTATTCACAAAAGGGTGAAGAGTTTGGAGAAGGCAGGAGGAGTGAACAATCTAGGACAACATAGCTGAACTGGAAAGTGAGCTGAATTGGAGAATGTCTCTGAAACAGCTATGTTATCCTAGATTGTTCACTTCTCCTGTCTTCCCCAAACCCTTCACCCTTTTGTGAATAACCCTGTTTGAGTGTTAGTTTTACAGCGTTCAATTGTGTAACAATTGTGCCGTTACTAATATTGTGTGATATGCATGCCAATAGTTTAATAAAGCCATGAAGAAAATTATCAGTTACATAGCAACAAGATTCATTGCCTTGGACACCTCCTTGTGCTCCACAAAGTGTCTCTTGATGGCTGTGGCATGTCATGTCATCCTCTTCTGTCCCACAGGATCTCTTCATCTGGCCTCCTAATACACCTTCCAGAAGGAAACGTAACAGCAAAGAAAAAGCCTAGTCAGGAGATGTTTTGAAGGGAAAGGTTTCAAGAAGAGACAAAAGGAATAGAATGGAAAAAGGAAAGATAAAGAATCAGATAAAACATATCATTGGATGATACTTGGAATGAAGAAGGACAAGGAGAATGTTGTGAGATACAATCCTACACCATGGTGTACCAGATTAAATCTACAAAGCCATAATATATGTAAGAAAAAACAGGTTGGCATTGGAAATAGGTCTTCTAGGGCTCAAAACGCGATTGGATATTGGCATATTATAGATATTCATCTAGCATGAATATTTGTTCTGTGCGAATTAGCCAGCTGTTGTAAGAATGGGGCATAATTTAATTATCTCAGTCACATGCTTGTCCAGGCATTCATATTTTAACCAGCTGCATACCACAGGGCACATATACTAGCTCATGCTCAGTAACCACTAAAGCATCTTCCCTTTAACATTCAGGGTTCTAGAATGCTTTATGTGCATGAACTGTTGCCTGGGTGCCGCAAGTGGTAAAGCCACCACACCCCTGTAGATGGGCAAGACACCTGAGGGCATAAAGGGATTGCTGGTACACACCTAGAGACAAAGTTGGACAGTTTGGAATGTTGGAAGACCCATTAGGAGTAGGAGGAAAGCAGCAGAACTTTGGAAGAGAACCAGAAAGGATATAGAAGGAAGCTGTATCTGAGCAGACAGAATGATAAGTATGATAAGTATCAGAGATTGACCCAGCGAGGACCAACCAACCTGCAGATGACCACCTTAACCCCCAAATATTTTGCTGGTTAAACACATTGCAGCTTAGTCTTGGCCACATACTTCAAGGTCAATACTTAAGTCATGAAAGAAAAGGTTGAAAGTGGTTTCATAGCTATCTCCTGTGTAGAAAATATTTGCTCAGTTAAGGACTATTTTTATCAATTTCTGCAAATTGACATAAATTATAGCTTGCAGAGTAATAATCTTCCAACCTCTCAGCATCTCTTTAAATGGACATTACTGAGTGACATTTCACAAGGCTGAAAATTAGCAACATATCTGTTCTTAGTAGACAGCAAAGTGAAGCAGCTCTGTGCACCTCACACCTCAAGTCAACATGTTTGTCAGCTTTAAATTACACTTTCAGCGAACTGTCAAATGTAAACTTGTCTTGTGATGTGATAAAGGGTCAAAAAGCCTCAAATAGAATTTATGGTAGACAAACACATTATCCGTAACTTTCAAAGTACAAAACTTAATATTTTGTTACTGTTTTCACTGTAGATGAATCCTCTATTGTTTTATATTATCATCTGTTTTAGACTGGGTAGGAGGTTTTCTCCACCACCATAAAAACTCAGAACTTTTGTAGGTTAAAGACAAGTATGAAACTTTTGAAAAAGTCTATGTGACGAAACGCGCTAAGTCGGGGGCCTGCTGATGTCATTACGCATGCGGGACGAGATTAGGATTGAATACTTGCCGGCTTTTTAGATTTGAATGTAAGTAGGTTGTTTTTAATAAAGAAACTCGATTTGATTTGCTACGCTATGAGTAGTCTGTTCAATTAAATGATGGCGATGGGTTTTATTAAATGATTGATTGTGGAGCATGGATGGACACAGGAGGAGTGGAGGAGAACTAGTAGCAGTGGATTACACATGCTGGATTTGATTGTGACTAATGTTGGGCTGGATGTTCGAGTCGAACGTGAGTTTGACTCAAACATCGCTAGTTTGTGTGTTCGCCGAACACATGAACTATAAGGGTGTTCGGCGGTCTGCCGCACAAGGCAATGCGCCTTGTGAAGCCCTAATTGGCTAAAGGCTTGCACCTGACCGCAGGACAGGTGCAAGATTTTGCCCAATGAGGGCTCAGTACTCTGTAAGATCCATGATTGGGCAAACTCATAATGACATAAAACTACAAAGTTGGGCAGAGCTAGCTGTCACCGCTAGCTTTGCTCAATTGTTTAGGTTTTAGCGGCATCTGTCAAAATGCCATTATGCGGCAGGACCGCCGTGGTTTAAAAAAATATATATTTATTTTTTATTGTTTTATTTTTTATTTTGTCAAGTCGCCGTCATCGTGGACAGCGCTGGACGTCGTGCTTGACCCTGGATTACGTCGATTGATCCATTGATTGGGGTTTTTCTTTAACAATAAAGGACTTGTCAAAATCCTTTGTTGTGTTTTTTTTTTCAATTAAAGGATTTTTTCCAAAAGTCTGTTTTTTAATTATTTTTTTTTAACCCTTTAGTGAATGGGTGCGGGTACAAGTACTCCTTATTCAATCACAAGGTTGGGTATCTGGGTGCCCCTTTATTAAAGGGTTACCCTGTGAAAAAGCCCCCTGCCCACACAACCACAACCAACGCCCCAGGACTTGTGGGGAAGATGCCCTTGGCCCCATCGGCACGAAGACAATGTGCTTTTCCCGGGGCGACATTACTGTCGAGATCCACCCAGCTGTGTGATTGACAGCTGGCTATGCCTATCTAGAGGCAGAGCCAGCTTTGCCCACACCCTCCCTATCCGTTCCTCCAGTCAGCACTGGAGGATCAGAGTGGGAAGGAGAAAAATCCCTGCAGGGAGCTGTGAGTGACAGTCACGGCTCTCTGCAGGGACATAATCGAGAAGTGAGCGAGCGACGCGGTATGTGTTCGCTCACTTCCCGATCTATTGAGCCGACGTGTGACAGTTTCATTGTCACACATTGGCTCAAACTATGAGGTTGAGTGAAAATCACTCACCTCATAGTTATCCTTTAATGACTGTTGATCTCAGAAAGGGTATTTGGGTGCCCAGCAGCCCAAATAAGGCCTCTCATAAAAACTCCTCCCATGTCCCCAGCAACACCCCAACCAGCTCAAGGACAGTTACTGCTCCCAAGTTCCAAGGGGCCAGGTCCCCCCTACATATACAGGCACCAACAGGGGGAAGCACCCATACCAGCTGATGGCCCCCCATTTGTGTAATTTACTCTGATTTCCCGACCCCCTAACCCGCCAAGCTGCCGTTACATAAAAAGAAATTTGCAACCATCAGAAACCACAACATTCAGGGAGGGAGGGTGGGACAACCTGCTTCCTCCGTCGATTTTCCAGAAAGAACGCCCCTCAGCCCTTACACTTCTAACCCATGCGGCTCCTCACAGACACCTGACCCCAACGTCCAATCAGGTAAAAACAGCTAATTCCCATCTTATTTTTAACCCCTTCTCCAGGGACTATTCCTCCCCCTAGTCAAGTAGCCCCTCTGCTTCTTCTTTCTGGGTCTGTCTTTGTTTGCACATCTATCACAGATTGATAAACACTGGGATATTCACACATCAAATGATTACTGATTGGGAGACCATTATATTAATTTATATTATATTGATTTAGGAGTTCTATTTAGTGCACTTTATGTTTATAAAGATAAGTATGAATGATCCAGCACCAGGTATTAAGATAGGTTCCTTTGGAGATAGGTTCCTTCAACGCAAAGAACAAGGTTTTCTAACTATCTTACAGATTTTAAAGTGAACCCGTGCTTTGCCCATGTAGGAATAGAAATAGGTTCATTTTAAAAGGTCACAATATCTGCAGCACAATCTAACCTTCTCTTCATACGCTACTCCTCTGTTTGGTTGGAAGGAACAAATAGGAATATCCAGAACTTCAAAATATGGGGGAGCATATGGTTCACCCCTCTTCCTCACAAGCAACAGCATTGGTGCTTGGCCGATGGATCCTCGAGCATCTGGTTGTCCATGGGAGCGAGAAGAAGGTCTTCAACCCTGATCTTTTTGATTAATATATTACTTTTATTATTATCATTATTATTAGTAGTAGTAGTAATAGTAGTAGCATTTGTATTATTTTGTTATGAGCTTACACGGGCCCAACCCTCCCAGCACTTGAGCAAACCAGTTGTATGAAGTATCAGAGGGAAGGTAATTATACTATAGGGGTCCATTTATCAAAGTTTTCAAGATTTATAAAATGTTCATCCAAAATTTACTAATTCACAGGTGTGTGAGGACCTAAAACAGTCCACTCAGGAGTTTTCTGTAATCTGTTGCAGACAGAGTTCGCACAGCAAATTGCATCTGTGCTAGGTGGATTTGCAACCTGAAGCGTCTGCTGTGAACCACTTCTCTCTCTGCATCTCAGCCACCATTTCACAACTGCCAAGGCAGGTTCCAATCTCATTGGTTACAGAGAAACACTTCACATAACATACATCAGTCATCATAACAAAATAATACAAATGCTACTACTATTACTACTACTACTAATAATAATGATAATAATATCATTACATGAATATCATTAAATACATCGCGTGTCAGAATAAAAAAAAAAAGACACAGTGGTGTTTCTCTCCTTGGCGGCCGGGAGCAGGAGACTCCCGGGGGAAACAAGGGAGAGTTTGCTGTTTGGAGATCAGTGTCCCTGGTTAGCAGGTAACCAGGGACGCTGATCTCACTGCAAGTGGCCGGAGCCAGCCGTAAGATAACGGCTGTCTCCGCCCAGCTGTCAGAAGCAGCCTGTCGGCCGGCCAATGGCCGGCCGCTCGGCCAGCTTCGGCTTTCAGCACGGCTCAGC
>NW_017306406.1:914131-941655 GCF_000935625.1 Nanorana parkeri | reverse complement strand
GCTTTCAGCACGGCTCAGCCGAGCCGATGCATATGCGTTCGGCTCGGCCGAGCCGCTCGGCCATGTTCGGGGAGCTGTACGGGCTATTGTGAATAGCCCGTACAGCACCCCTTCAGTTCTACTGAACTGAAGGGGTCCTGGGGCCGAAGCTAGACGAAGGATCGGCCGAAGCTACGGCCAGATCCTTCGGCAGCTTCGTGAATAGACCCCTATGTTTTAATGTATGATTTTGTTTTTATAAATATATATAAGGGATGTACCGATACCATTTTTGCAAGTACAAGTACTGATACTTGCCCAAGTACTCACAGACACAAGTACTGATACATTTTTGTTTATTGTCATGTGACAGTTTTTCTAAAACAATACAAACTAATGATTTCAGGACAGTGGTGGAGCACCAGAGCCCGGTCCCAGCTGCAACCGCTGCATCCGTGGTAGTTCTTGTGAAAAGCCAAGTATCTGAACTGGTATCTGCACAGCCTTCAGTCACCCTGCTGTGGCCAAATCTGGGGCTGTCTAGGGCACAGCTTTGGTTCCTGCTCATGTAAAAGCTTGCCTTGATCACTTCCACTTCCCACACATTCCTATTGTTGTGGGCTGCCACTTTGGCCAACAGGGATGTGGATGAGGCAGGATGCGGGGGGGGGGGCTTTTACACTACCATGAAATTCTGGTGTTGTGCCGGATTAGAATGTGGCAGTATTGTGGCAAAGCAGCGGAGACTAGGGATGCACCGATAAATCAGCTGCCGACACATATCGGCAGGAAATGGCACTTTTGGCAAAATGCCGAAAGTGCCATTTTCTTGCTGATACAGTGGTGTATACTATTCTCTCCTCCCCGCTGGGTGCTGCTCTGTGTCCCAACAGGGAGGAGAAAAACTGTCACAGGCAGCCGACGCTGCGAGAGGAGAATGCTGTGAGCGGCCGGCGTCTCTCCTCCCGCACCGCTCAGCCTTCTGTCACAGATCAGAGGAGAGCATTGTGGGCGGAGACAGCCAGCACTGTCACAGGAGGGTGAGCTCCGCTCGCTCAGCCTCCTGTGACAGCGTGTCAGAGAGGAGAGCGGGTACAAGCAGTCAGAGATCAGTGATCGCTGAGTGTTTGTAGATAATTGAGGACATGGTATGGTTACTATATCCTCAATTATGAATGAATAGGAAGTGATCTACATCACCTCCTGTTCATTCATGATTGTGGTTATAGTAAACACACTCTGTCCTCATGTTATGAATGACCATGAACACTCAGTATAGAGGATTCCTGTTCATTGATAACAGGGGATACCGAAAAAGAGATTGAGGACACAGAATACTCAATCTCTTTTTCTATTTTAAAAGGAAAATATCAGAGGTCTGTTTAGACCCCAAATATTTCCCTGAAGCCCCTAAAAGTAAAAAATAAAACATATTTCATACAAAATGAATAAATAAATATAAAATATAAAAAAATAAAAAGTTTATAAAAAATAAGTAAAAATAAAATGTAATTTTTTTTTGAAAAAGTTAGAATAAAAAACATTTTAATTTCGGTATCGTTTTGGTTTTGGAAATTTCATTTTGGTGCACCTCTAGCTGAGACCCCAGTTTATTGCAGGTATATCTGGGCAGCATTAGGTTTTTGCATTGTATACTTCATCACAGACATGTGAATACAGTATATACTGTTTGATTATATCCATGCAGAAAAATATATATGCATTTTAGTTTTGTTCAAGGAATTTAAACCATGCTGGTGCTTCTAATTGTGGCAAATAAGTATTTGAAGCAGCTATGTTTTAGAAGTGCTGCACGTATGCTCTCTATATGGGGTATAATAAATTAAAGTAAATTTGTAGCATGTGGGGGAGAAAGGGAAGGGAGCTGTTTGGGCCTTTGATGTGCAGATGTCATCCCACTGTTCCAGCAGCTGTTGCCTATCTGCATTATTTCGTACTGTTCTAAGTGACGCCATTGATGTTATAAATAAAGATGGTTCTGTGAAACAGCTGATGAATGTATGAAGCTGCTACACGGCGTATCTCTCTTACAATGGCTGCAGGAGGGACACGACAATACAATGGGTTAGGAGTGACCTGTGCAAGGCCTGCAGAGAACGATAAGGAACCAACAATTGCTATTTCCTCTTCTTTCTCCTCCCAGTGGGTTGATTGTGTTTCAGATATTATGTCAAGTGTCAGTAAAACTGGAAATCCCTCTTAAATTGTGTGGAGTATGGCGAGGACAGCTCTGTCCTGAAGCCCTTTTTCTTCTGATGGAAGCTGGAGATAGCATTGGCTATTATGTGAGATTAGCCCGGAGTGCGGGTGCACTCTGCAATATGTAGACACAAGATGCTTCTGAGCTGTTATTCTATAGACGGGGGAGGAAATACTTTTATAAAGCAGAAATCTTGTTATGTATGCACTCAAAGCCATGAAAGTAAATATGCCGGAATGAGATGCAAGAAACACCATCGCCAAGACCTTCATCACAATGCTAGTTGCCTGAATGGTATATCAATGATTTGGCTTCAATATTTTCTATATCCAAACATGCTGATAAGGAAAGTCAGAGAAAATTCTGACATCTGTATGTTTATGCTCAGTAATGGCAGCCCCCTCTGGCTTACAGAAAAGCAATCATGCTCTTTGGGGAAGCAGTGGTCTCTCTACCGAGGTCCAGCACTCCTCCAAACTGAGTCAGATTTATAGCGCTGAAGTCCACAAAGCTTGTATCTCCTGCTGATTGGAGAGCTCTAGCTCTGATTCATCAGCAGCAGTTTATCTGCTGATTTCCAACACATCTCCATGCTCAATCAGACTTATAGCACTGAAATCCGCAAGGCTCATGCAGCAGTCTCTCTGACGAGGTCCAACATAACTCCATGCTCAATCAGACTTATAGCACCGAAATCCACAAAGCTCATGCTTCCTGCTGATTGGAGAGCTCTAGCTCAGATTCATCAGCAGTAGTCTCTCTGCCGAGTTCCAACAATCCTCCATGCTCAATCAGATTTATAGCATTTAAATCCATAAAGCTCATGCTTCCTGCTGATTAGAGAGCTCTACCTCTGATTCATCAGCGGTAGTCACTCTGCCGAGTTCCAACACAACTCCATCCTGAATCAGACTTATAGCACTGAAATCCACGAAGCTCAGGCTTCCTGCTGATTGGAGAGCTCAAGCTCAGATTCATCACCAGTAGTCTCTTTGCCGAGTTACAACACAACTCCATGCTCAATCAGACTTATAGCACTGAAACCGCAAAGCTCATGCTTCCTGCCGATTGGAGAGCTCTAGCTCTGATTCATCAGCAATAGTCTCTCTGATGAGGTCCAACATAACTCTATCCTCAATCAGACTTATAGCACTGAAAACCACAAAGCTCATGCTTCCTGTGGATTGGACAGCTCTAGCTCTTATTCATCAGCAATAGTCTCTCTGATGAGGTCCAACACAACTTGATGCTAAATCAGACTTATAGCACTGAAATGTGCAAAGCTCATGCTTCCTGCTGATTGGAAAACTCTAGCTCTGATTCATTAGCAGTAGTCTCTCCGCCCAGTTCCAACACAATTCCATGCTCAATTAGACTTATATAACTCAAATCCACAAAGCTTATGCTTCCTGCTGATTGGAGAGCGCTAGCTCTGCATTATCAGCAGTAGTATAACGTACCTGACAGAGGACCGATTAGCTGGTGGTCTTGTCTCACACTCCTGGATGTGGGGACAGGGAGTGAGTAGACAGAGAGGAGCACGGGTGCCAAGGTGTTCCGACACTGTGCCTGGTACTAGTCCAGCAACTGGTTCCCTGGGAGGATGAGCAGGGCTGGTGTTCAGCTGAGAGGTCAGCATGGTCTGCAGCAGGAACTGGAGCAAAGCCAAACAATCCAGGGGTCAAAGCCGGACGGTCAGCATGTTACCAAAGGAGAAGGCAGAAAGGAATCCAGGAAACGAGCAGAGGTCAAGGGCAGGCACCAATCAGGCATAGTCAAGGAAATCCGGGGTCAAGGCAACAGGTAATCAATCTGACAAGAACACAAGGTGAAAGACCGTTTAACACTGACCCATTGGGCAAGCCAGTTTAAATAAAGCAAGAACACAAGGTGAAATACCGTTTAGCACTGACCCATTGGGCAAGCCAGTTTAGAAAGAGATGTGTAACTTCCTGTCTGCCACTTTCGTCCGTCCATTACGTGTGCATGCGCACAAGCGCATGTTTTCTGCGAACCGAGAGACTGGGACCCTTGCATGCGCAGTAGCGCACGAACTCCCGGCTATTGCCTTACAAGTAGTCTTTCTGGTGAGGTCCAACACACCTCCATGCTCAATCAGACCTGTAGTGCTGAAATCCATAAAGCTTCTGTTTCCTGCTGATTGGAGAGCTCTAGCACTGGTTCCTCAGGGGGTGCATGGAACCTCTGTAGGGAGACCACTGCTTCCACACAGAGAGAACAAGTCCTTTTGTGTAGCATTCTAGCATGGAACAGGCTTTTCTACTTTGGCTGTGGCTGCTTTCTAAAGAAAACAAGCTATACGGCTTTTGTTTGTGATGCACCATAAATGTTTAATTAAACTGAAAGCTCCGTTGGCCTTCAAAGACACAGTGACCTATGAAAAAATGAGCAGATGTAGACTTTTCATGGGTATGGATCAAACAGTGTAAAAATAACATTTGGCAAGCAGCTCATCAATTTCTAACCAGCATAAAAATGCAACAGGAACAATTCAGTGAACACTACTGATTACCAAAAATGAAAATGCAAATTAATCCTGCCTATGAACGCCCACTGCTCCAGACTGACATCAACTCATCAAGGCATTTTGATATTTGCATAACTCCTCCCAAGAGCCAGCCCACTGCTAGCATCAGGGCCAAGGCTCTTCAGAGTATTAGTGAGGCAGGGTGCTGGGATGTGTTCATGAAGCTATGTACAGCATCATGCCCCCTCCCCCTTCCACAATGATCTACCTGCATTGAATAGAGAAGCACAGAGACCCTTTGATGGCATCCTTGGGTCTAAAATAATTGTGCAAATGGAAAGGTTTTATGAAATATATTGATTTGCATGTTGATGAGGGGGGGAAGGACAAATATAAGCAGATTAAACTTCACGTTTAATGGCAGTCTCCAGTCATTGTGGAAGAGTTAACATTTTTGGCAGGTGTTTATTTCAGGTCAGTAGTCCAACTGAGAAAATTTTCTTTCACTTCCTGTCTCTGTGATGCACGTATAATAAATGAAGGTGCAGCTGTTACCTGGACAGGAAGGCACAGACAGCAATAAAAACATTAACAGAAGTCCGAACCCGTCCCCACTCCACAAAAAAAAAAAGAATGTTACTTCCCGTACCACAGGAAGTCAGAGGAAATCTCTCAGGCTTCATTCACATATAGCATTTGTGTTTCCCGCGCAGTTTTCTGTGCGGAAGACCGCACTGGGCGCAAGCGCTATATGTGAAACAATTGCACGGATTCCACTTGTTTGCGGCCATTATATAGCCGCGAACGTGCAGAATCCATTGGATTATTGCGCTTGCACTATTTTGGGGTTTCGTACGGCACGGTCTCTTGAAATAGTCTGAACTATGCACATTGAAGTGCATTATTTTTTCAGTGCGGATCGGCTCAGCGGCACTGGCGCCCCGTTGTGAATGGAGCCCAACCCATCCCTGCTCTGTTCAAAACAAAGTTAGGAGTTGGATTCAAAGGTATACACAAATATCCACTTTTCTGCTAAAAGACAATCCAGGAGACTGGATAGGTTGGGGAGAGACAGGGTGACATCAAGCTGATGACCAGGAAGTACTGGGAAACCAATCATATGTGTCGAACTTCACAATGTAAGAATTTTTTCACAATCTGCTGCATTTTCTGTGACGATTTGAGGCCACTCATGGGTTTACTTAACGGAGAACTATGAGGTGAGTGAAAATCGTGCCGACGTGTGACAATGTAAATGTCACACGTCAGCTCAATAGCTCGCTCACTTCTCGATCATCTCCCTGCAGAGAGACGTGACTGTCAGTCATGGCTCCCCGCAGGGATTCCTCCCTCCCGGCTCCGATCCTCCAGCGCTGACTGGAGAACGAACGGGGGAGGGGGCGGATACAGCTGGTTCTGCCCCCTTTTATACAGTTATGTAACTATTTATTACTGCATTTACGCAGCTGGGTGGATCTCAACAGTATTGTCGTGATCCGTCCCGGCTGCGGCGGTCTTAGTATGCCGTGAGCTGTAGCTCGTGATATACTGAGCTTTGGGTCATGGGAGGACGCTAGTTAATGACCTCCCGGGACCTTTAAGAGAACTATGAGGAAAAACACTTACCCCATAGTTCTCTTTTAAGTAACTTAAACATGAACTCCAGGAAGATATAAAAGACAGAAATCAATGCAGCTCTGTAAACATTAATACTTCATTAAATGTATGTTTTTTTCTAAATCAGGCTTTTTCTACTTCCTGTACAGTACAGCTCATTCTAGAGGAGGAAGCAGCAGCCCAAGGAGCCAATCAGTTCATGTGCTGGAAAAAGGCATGCTGATAGCAGAGTGACTGTCAGGGTTCCCTACCCTTCCTACACCAGTTGGCTGCCGCATGGCTTGATTGCAGTATGTCTGACACAGTTTGTGCCTATTTGGTGCCCTCTTATGACCAGATACATAAACATCATCATTCTGCAACTACTAGCAAACTACTGACAAATTCCTGTCTCAGAATAATGATGCACACACCAGTTCACTATTTAACCATCAGCGGGTCCATTCAAACTCCGCCCTAGCATGTGTTCTGATCTACAAAGTGCTCTGCTGTTGTTTCTGTTCTCTGTGTATGATCCTGGCTCTGGTAGTCTGATTTCCTGGTTCCTGATTCTGGCTTTTGCTTCTATTCATCCTGCTCTCAGTGTTCCCTGACCTGGTTCAGCTGACTACCTGCTTTGGCATCTGACCTCTGGCTCGGGATCAGCTACGTCCTGAACTTCCTCCATAGTTTTTGCCCATTTTTGTTTATTGTTATTTTCAATAAACTCCTTTTCTTTTTCACCTGCACTTGGCAGACATCTGTCTGGTTTCTTGGTTCCCTAGCAGTAACAAAGAGATGAGCTCATCACTGTTCTGCTTCTCCTTTCACTTTTCAGTCACAGACTGGTGGCGGGTCCAGGACAACCTGGGCTCAACGGAAGTAGGTTGAATGATGCCAGCCACCAGACTGAGGACATCTAATGGTAGAAAACAATACTGCAGGTGAATCTCTGGACTGAATCTCTGGAGTCTATGGATTAAATTAAAGGTGAATATTGCAAGAAAAGCTGGTTTTGTTATTTTATCTTTTAATAAGCAATTCATTTCTTATCCTTTCATTTTTTAGCTGTTTTAACCTTTTTTTAAAAAACAATCATTATATGTTAGCTAGAGTAAGATCTTTCTTCACTTATAGTCAGTTTAAAACTTTAGGTCTATATTGGACTATCTGTAGCAGGTTTTGTCTTGTGTCGTTCAAACCAAACCCCCCCACCCCCATCCTGGAACTTAGTTTTTATACTTACTTATCTGTTATTTTTCCCTTTGACAGGGTGACCACACGGCTACATGATTCACTACAGAACAAACAGTGCTGTCACTTTGTTAAAGGAAAAATAATGGGTAATAAAACTATGTTAAAAGGGGGGGGGGGGGGTTTGGGGTGCTGAACAAGACAAAAACTGCTGTGTTATTGCTTTTGAAAAGCCGCGCTGTATATGGCGTTCGTTATTTGACCCAGCGTTCCACTTTAACTGAATGCAAATAAATACAAATCTTGTGTTCTGAATAGGAAATGTCACATATTATAAGTGTTGAATGAGAAATGATACGAGGAGACGGTCGGTGCAATCTCAGATGCTGATCACAGTGTTTTATTTGTGCGTGTGGTGTACGTGCTTGCGTCCGTATGTTTAATTTAGAACGCAGATTCGCTGTCAGAATTCCTCACCCCATAAGGGATTTGGAACGTGTACAACATATGTTAAACCCCCAATGTGACTTGCTGCGTTCTTCTATTGGAATTCCCAAAACTCTCTGCAGTGTGATGAGCCGCGTTTTACTCTGCGGTGACATTTGCAAATGCGGTCTCCTGACAATGTTCAAGAATTAAACATGCGGCTGTGTTACATTGTGTAGGAAAGAAATAGACACCGGCACTCCAATAGCAAATCGATAACGTCTATTTATTGACGTACATAAAAAGCAATATAACACACTTAGTGCGACTTTTCGGGGTCACACAGGAACCCCTTCATCAGGCAAAACAAGTGAGATTATAAGTGAAACAGCCAAACATATATACACACCGGGTTAGGTGAACAGACCTATCACAGAGCCTAAACTGGTCACATGACGTTCTGATGATGTCATACTCCCGCCAAAATCAAAGCAGAATAGGTATCAGCATAGTGGATTGAGGCATAATGTTCAGTGAACAGTATGGTTAACATATAAAGTACAAAAGAGCAATCAACTACCTCAAAGTCATATGTTACTGAACGCTGATACCAGAGAGATGTACGTCAATAAATAGACGTAATGGATTTGCTATTGGAGTGCCGGTGTCTATTTCTTTTCTGCATTACTTTGACGGTGGCCATCTGTCGCCTACTGAGCACCCAGGATACTTTGATGGACGTGCGGTCAGGAGTGCAATGGGTACATGGACTGTAATGTTTTACAGTCTGTGACACTTTCATAAACTTTACATAACAAAATGTTAAAGAACTCCGGGGATTTCTTTTTCTTAACCCTTGCAGCGGAGCAACACCGGCACTGCAAGGGTTACGTGCTTGCTTTGGTCTAGGGTGGAAAATAACAGTTATACTTACCCGATCCTCCGAGTTGGCTTGGTCTTAAAACCGCCCCTGGAGCCTTTCTCCCCCTCCGCTGCAGTTCTCTATGGTCCCTGAGTCATCGTGTTCTATAATCAGAGACACGAGGACTTCGAGGGACATACCATCACTGTAGCGGAGGAAGAAAGACAAACTGGAGCGAGGGCTGTCATGGCCTGAGGTTCGGGTGAGTATTAAATCCTAGAGTTCTTAATGGAATATAGAACTGCAATAATCCATGCCTTTAATATCTGCCTAGAGTTCAGCTTTAAACAATATAAATAACAGCTGACCATTTTATGCACCCCCAGCAGTGTTGATGGATTGTCCCAACTGTCACTTCCGGGACAATTTGGTGTAAGAGTGGCAAAAATGAATAATACAATACTAACATGTGGAAAAAAAATCAAATATCAAAATTCAATAATTACAGGCATTAACCCCATACAGTTACCAGCTACCCAACATAAGTAAAAGCTGGCTATTTTATGCACCCCCAGCAGTGTTGATGGTTTGTCCCAATTCATGTAACTGTCATTTGCTGGGCAAGTTGGTGTACAAATGTTAATGGATTGTCCCAACCCATGTAACTGTCAGTTACAGGTTACCCAACATTAGTAAAAGCTGACCATTTTATTCACCCCCAGCAGTGTTAATGGTTTGTCCCAATTCATGTAACTGTCACTTTGCTGGACAACTTGGTGTACAAGTGGAAAAAATAAATATGAATACTGAACTGTGGGACAAAAACACATATTAAAATCCTATCATTACAGATATTAACCCCATTCAGTCACCAGCTACCCAACATAAATAAAAGCTGACTATTTTATGCACCCCCAGCAGTGTTGATGGTTTGTCCCAATCCATGTAACTGTCATTTGATGGACAACTTGGTGTACAACTGGCAAAAATAAATATTATGAATACCGACCTGTGGGGAAAAAAAAGTAATATATCAAAATCCTATCATTATAGGTATTAACCCCATACAGTTACCGGTTCCGCTATATATGTAATAACTGACCATGTTATGCCCTCCAAGCAGTGTTAATGGTTTGTTTCAACCCATGTAACTGTCATTTGCTGGACAAATTGGTATACAAATGGCAAAAATATATAATATGAATACTGACCTGTGGAAAAAAAAACATATATCAAAATCCTGTTACTATAGGTATTAACCCCATACAGTTACCAGCTACCCAACATAAATAAAACCTGACTATTTTATGCACCCCCAGCAGTGTTGATAGTTTGTTTCAACCCATGTAACTGTCATTTGCTGGACAACTTGGTGTACAAATGGCAAAAATGTAAAATTAAAATACAGACCTGTGGAAAAAAATCATATATCAAAATCCTATCATTATAGGTATTAACCCCATACAGTTACCAGGTACCCAACATTAGTAAAAGCTGATTGTTATATGCACCTCCCAGCAGTGTTAATGGATTGTCCCAAGCCATGTAACTGTCATTTGCTAGACAACACAGTGTACAAGTGAAGGACCTTTAATGAGGCGTTTTATATACTCAGGTATTCACATTTATTCAGAAATGGAGAATGGCCCTGAAGGACAGGTCTTTGCTTGGAACAATTAAAATCTTAGGACATTGCAGAAACAGCTGGTCTTCTGCCATGGAAGCTTAATAGATCTTGGCTAGCCGCAGCTGTCCAAGGTCCTGAAAATGCAAAACCCTCACTGAAACAAGAACAGTCTAGCCAATGATTTATACAGCATGCTTCGTGGATCACATAAACAGCATCCGAGAAACCACATAAGTTGTGAGGCGCATTCATTTACAGAGCTAATTGGATTGATTTTTTGTGACCGAAATCACAAATGATTTATACTGAAGGTTACATAACAAGTGTAATAACCACACACTACATGATCAGACAAATGCTGTATTTACAGTACTTAAGAATATGTATCTGCTATGAATAAAAATGGGTCAGTCAGACAAAAATAGAGACGCACAATCTGCACCTTTTCGAAATTGTCTGGAAATTGCTTCTTTCTTTCTTTCTTTCTTTCTTTCTTTCTTTCTTTCTTTCTTTCTTTCTTTCTTTCTTTCTTTTGCATTTTGTACAAAAAGAATTAAAAGCTCTGGTGTTGGATGGTGCTGAAATTTACCAGGGTGGATGATGCCTTTGGCCCCTCACCCCACATGACAGTATTCCTAGCTGGTGATTGGCTGCTCAGACTGGAGTACTGTTAAATGAGGAAGGTCACATGCTCCCCTATGCACTGCTCCATTACCCCCCCACAACCCCATACCCTACTCCCTGGTCCTGCTCCATTAGAGTAAGGCCTCCGAAGGAGTGGAGAGTAGGTGAAGGAGCAGGGATTGTGGAGTATACTTTGCTGGGCGACGAGCTATAAGGAGATGGTGTTACTTTGCTCTAAATGGGCAAAGAGACAATGGGGGTGATTTACTAACCTAAACACACGCACGCACCAGGTGCGAGTGATTTTTACACAGCAAAACGTATTTATCAACCAAAAAGTCTCTAACAGCATATTTCCACTAATGCCATATATGGAACAATCATGCACATGATGCATATATAATGCTGCTTCACAGTTTAGACAAAAATGGTTAGCTCATGCATTTACATTCCTGCATTCATCAACGCAAGCAACACAACATAGAGCTAATTTACACAACATCACCTTGCAATTCAATGCTTGGCTTTGCACAACACACCTGCTGGGTGTGTACACATTACAAAGGTGTTTAGATTTCACCCATAGATCATGCTGGGAGGGAACACACTACAGAGGTGTATACATGTTTGTGGTGTGTTTATAAGGTTAGTAAATCAACCCCAGTGTCTCTTTAATTCTTAATTCTCTTTCTTTGTTTCTTTGTTTCTTTCTTTCTTTCTTCCTTTGTTTCTTTCTTTCTTTCTTTCTTCGTAGGGAGTCTTCAAATTTAAAAACACATCTATGTCTCACTTGATATATTATTTTTTTTCTGTGCTAGAACATCAAGAAACGTCTTTGCCATTGTTCCCTTTAGAAATAAAAGAGGCAAAAAAAAAAGCTTCTTAAAAAAAAAATCAATAGTGAAGAACATTGATAGTTCAATTTAGTTGCACTTGTTATATTGCTACAGATAAAAAAAAAAATATAAAGCCTTTTTATTAATCTTTGCATATTTCTTTTGGGCTTCGGTCCTCTTTATCTGAAAAATGGAACACATTGATCACGATTCTGTGAAGCTTGATAAAAATGTAAGTGTTTTAGTTTTTTGTTTTTTTTTCTGTGAAGGAGAGTTCAGCCACTTCAAGGTTTCATGAATCATTTAAGAACTCTGCTGGTGTGGCCTTTGTGCTTCAGTTCCTGCATTTGCACACCTTCTGCAACCATTATAAGGGATTCACTTTCTTGGGTAGACAATGGAAGTGGGTGGGAGCAAGACAAGATGGGTACGAACACCCAGCGCTGTCCCCAACCTTTGCGCCACCTGAGGCAGCATGCTAATGGGGGAGCTCTGGCTCCGGCTTTAGCAGTGCATTCCACCCAGCTCCTTCCAACCAGAGACATCTCTGCCATTAGCTAGGAGGGAAGCCGGCCAGAGTGTTCCAGGTTGCTAAGAGCTGGGCTGGGAGATGCCATGCCCTTAGCAACCTGGGATGCTCTGGCCAGAAAGGAGGTAGCAGACAGACTGCAAAGATTGTGTAGCAGAGCAGCCATGCCTGCCACCCTCCCTACATGACCCAAATAAATTCCCCCTGAGGCAACAGCCTCGGGCTGTCTCATTATAGGATCGGCACTGGGAACACTTAAACATGTAAGGCAGGGGTAGGAAACCTCGGCACCAAAGCTGTGGTGAAGCTACACATCTCATAATATCTCCGGGAGGCATGCCTGTGGTGGCCATCCTTGCAATGCCTCATGGGATGTGTAGTTCCAAAACAGCTGGTGTGCAGAGGTTGCCTACTCATGATCTAAGGAGAGCTAGAACGGGACTTACATTACGAAGATATGGCTACTAAATTTTCCAAAAGTTGTTTGGAGCCTACTAAGTTTTACTGATCACTTTTGGATGTGCTGAAATATAAACCTTACCCCCTCCCCAAAAAAAGCCTAGGCTTCCACACAGTGTCTTTGGATAATTTTATTTTAATTTATTTAAAAACACTGCCCAATTCTTCTTTATTTTGTCTGTAGTGTGGGAGGGCCCAATTCACTTCCTGGATTACTTTGATGTTTTCCATAGGCTAATGAAGGTGTCCAGGGACATGCCTTTAATGAGGCAGCCTGAGGCTGTTGCCTTAGGTGGCATCTCTTTGGGTCATGTGGGGGGTAAGCAGGCACAGTGCCCCCTTTCCAGCCAGAGCATCCCAAGTTGCTAATAGCCAGATGGGAAGATGTGTAAGACACATCTACTGAATTCTACTGAACCAAAGGGCTCCGGCAGCAGAAGCTAGCCGAAGGATCAGACGGAGCCCTTTGCTTGTTATTTATTTCCTCTATCTACTCTTCTCTTCGATCCTCTACGACTGTGACCATGCAATCGTATCAAACTCCTTGGACAACTGAGCTTACCTCTCCTATATCTCCCGAGGACTGGCAGGAGAATTGGCAGGCTACCTCTAAGTGTTCGAGCAATGTTTTGATATTTGAAAACTCCTAAGAAGTACTATGTAGATGGTATTACACCCCAGTGAGACTGGCAGGCTTTGTGCCCAGTTATTCCTCCACTTGTTATCATGGCTGTGACTCCCCTGGTATGATGATACATATTTGCTGGCTCTGTCCAGTTGCCCGTGGGCTCTGGATACAGGTTTATAATCTAATATGGTCGCTCCTTCATACCTCCCTACCCAGAAATCCTTGTGAAGCATTGCT
Organism: Nanorana parkeri; assembly: GCF_000935625.1. Classification (NCBI taxonomy): domain Eukaryota; kingdom Metazoa; phylum Chordata; class Amphibia; order Anura; family Dicroglossidae; genus Nanorana; species Nanorana parkeri. Next base: position 927,949 of record NW_017306406.1, on the reverse strand, counting down.
CAACAGACCTGTAGAATCTTTGTTACCTTAAGAGCAGAACATATCTTTATAGCCACCAAATAAACAATAGCTAGAGCCCAGATATCACCTACCTTGAGCTACGTTGCTGTTAAGAATCAATCGTCAAATATCATGAATAATGAGAAATTGACTGCGATCTTGTTAGATACCCATTCCAACTGGGTTATTCACAAAAGGGTGAAGAGTTTGGAGAAGGCAGGAGAAGTGAGCAATTTAGGCCAACATAGCTGATTTGGAAAGATTCTCCAATTCAGCTCTGCTTCCAGTTCAGCTTTGTTGTCTTACATTGTTCACTTCCCCTGCCTCCAAACTCTTCACCCTTTTGTGAATAACATTGCCATTTTTTGTCGATTTGGCAACTGTGGATCTCCTACTCACAGCCTCCCAATTTTGATGTACCATTACTATCCCTTGTACCAATTGTGTTTGCTTTCCCCTGGGATGCCTCTCTTTTCTTCTCCTCTCTTTCTTTTTCCCTTTCCTTACTGCTCTTCTTTTACGTATGCTATCTCTTCCTCCCCTTTTTTCCCCCTCTTATTTGTGGCCTTTAGATTCATACCAATCTAGAAAAGCTATTTAGCATTCTTTGTATGGTATCTGTGATGCGTCTCTACGTTCTCTTTAAATGTTTTAACTCTACCATACTCATGATGTTTTAGATTGCTGTATGCTTTTGCACTGATTTAGCAATTTTCTATGTTCCTATGCTGTTTTAATAAAAACATTTATAACAGAAATGCTTGTTAGTTAACTGGAATACTAAATACTTTTTTGCCCAACTGTATGTGTGTGTGTGTGTGATGAGAACCAGCCTGTGTGGCAAAACGCCTGTGTGGTGAGAACCAGCCTGTGCGGCAAAACGCTCGTATGATGAGAACCAGCCTGTGTGGCAATACACCTATGTGAAGAGAACCAGCCTGTGTGGCAATACGCCTGTGTGATGAGAACCAACCTGTGTGGCAATACACCTGTGTGGTGAGAACGAGCCTGTGTGGCAATACGCCTGTGTGGTGAGAACCAGCCTGTGTGGCAATAAGCCTGTGTGGTGAGAACCAGCCTGTGTGGCAATACGCCTGTGTGGTGAGAACCAGCCTGTGTGGCAAAACGCCTGTGTTGTGAGAGTTGTGGTGTTTACAACATATTTGTATATTCTATATATAACTGGAAATATTTTATATTTAACTGGAAACCAACATATTTGTAAAGATCATCCTCCAACTCAGATGCTATGGCCATTGCTGCAGATCCGCTTAACTATACAGCTACCTTTTGGGTACGTGTGCTTGACTCTGTACTGGAGTGCCACCATGACTTTTGTGCAACATTATAGAACCCCTGATGGAATTCAAATGAGGTCAAGGAAAGCTAGGTCTGTAACTAGGCCATTCTTAAACAGACTATCACACACATGCAAGTAAACACTCCAACAGGTAGGTAGTGTGTATAGTAGGCTGACCGATTTGAATTTGTATCATTGACAGCCTAGACACATGGGAAGTAGTTAAATGACACTGGACATTCAACCTGCAAGAGGACTGGCTATGCTGGACTAAGCAGAATGTCTACATGTTTACATGTGACAGCATCAGAGAGGAGGTGAGTATTGCAGAGAAAGCTGCATGTTTACAGGTGTTGGGGAACAGAATTAGGGTTGCCACCGGTCCAGGATGCACCCGGACAGTTCGGGTTTTGAATGCTGTGTCTGGGTTTCATGGCAGCAGAAACCCGGACACAAGATGTCATGCAGACAGGGGCAACCAAAATTAAGATAGTGTCACTGAAAATTGTCTCAGCTGTGATATTTACATAGAAATGGGTGGCGCTATTTACATAGGAATAAGCCACGACTCTTTCTCCCAAAAAAATGTTTGCGTGTCAATAGAGTGTTCGGGTTTCGTTTGAAGAAAAGGTGGCAACCCTAAACAGAATTGTCATTTACTTCTTGTCTTTTAGGAGCACAAGTCAGTCAGGATGCGCACTTAAACCAGCTGAGTAAGAGGGTGTTTGGGTAATCATAACTTACAGGTCTATTCACTAAAGGGTGAAGAGTTTGGAGAAGGCAGGAGAAGTAAACAATCTAGGACAACATAGCTGAACTGGAAAATTAGCTGAATTGGAGAATTTTTCCAAATCAGCTATGTTGTCCTAGATTGCTCCCCTGCTCCTGCCTTCTCCAAACTCTGCACCCTTTAGTGAATAGCCCTGTAAGTTTATGGCTCACCTGAATGCATAAATTGAATGCTGGTGCACGTGCTGGGGCAAGAAGTATGGAATGACCCAGAGAAGACCACAAAAGATGAAAAAACAAGCCCAGTAGGAAAATGTGAGAAATGAGCCCTCAACAGACTGATTGATCCTCATCCACGTCATGAGCAGGCAACTAAATCATTCAAGGCTTCTAGCCACCTGGCTTCATGAATCCATTGTTGGTAAGTCCCTACAAATAGTTTTTCTTGAAAAATACATGCAGGGCCACGATAACTTAGCACAGAGACAGTTGTTTCTAACCATCATGATGAGGGTAGCATTTCAGCATTAGTATAAATGTTCCAAGAATATGCTACCATACCGATACAAGCAGTTTAGCACAAAAAATATGTGGATTCCATGTGTTTTCTGTGATACCAGTCAGAATCCTTGCAGAAAATCTGTTGCATGTGAAATGAGATCACAGTGTTGTAGAACAGATGGAACAAAGTGCTTTGTGCCTCAGGGATCTTACTAGCTCCTAGTAAATTGGTATGCTGCATTTTCAGAAATATTGGTTCAGACAACAGCCTAGTTGCTGCAAAGGTGGCGAATCCACTTTATGAAAGACCCAAGCTGAGTTATTGAGAAGCCTGTGCAGCTCGTGCCTGACGGAAGGTCAGGTAGTGCATTCTGAACGCCAGGACGGTCATTCGACCTCTCAGTTCACCTGTGTCAACTTATCTGCAGCTACGGAAGAAGAACTACAGGAGTCCTAATTATTAGTTGAAATTTGCTCCGATAATGAAGATTTTCCACTTGCTGACAGCTATGACCTGTTCTGAGGTCAGTTCAGCTGCGGCTTCCTTGCTTTGCTCTCTTTCATTACCGCAGGCAGAAAAAGCCCAGGTAGCACCATTATAGAAGAGCTCCAAGTCCTTGGGCAAAGATTCAACTACTGGACCACTTCCAGCATTTTTTAAAAAATATTTCATATTTTATATCAAATTGAAGCCTCCAATTATTTCCAACAATAAGGAATTTTTTAAGAAATGTCATTATTTGTTAGCACTGGGAATACACATCAGGGCTGATGTTCTAAAGTGAATGTTTACTTTGAATATGTATGTTCACTGTACAAAGTGAATGACAGTCATTATGGTGTTCACTTTTAATATCCCAATCAACAGGGAAGGCAATTTAAGAAGAAACTGGATCATTGGCTGAATAAAGAGTACATACCTTCAACTTTTTGACTAAGCCCTGTGAACAGTCACTTTATGTAAACATTTACATAGGTAAGCAAACAGTCTCTATTCCTTTAAGTAAACCATCTCCATTATATTAAACACTAAGGGGGTTATTCACTAAAGAGACAGCCAGCTGAGCCCTTCGGCGCAGCCGAACCGAAGGGCTGCTGTACAATGTACCATTCACAAAAGCCATTACAGGAGCCGAAGGCAGCCGAACGCACATGCAATGACATGCTACTGTCCTCAGGTCATTGCATGACACGAAATAGACGGAGCCAGCTGTGACATAACAAACGACTCCTCCCATTTGCTTTGATTCATTTGGGACCAGCGAGAAGAGTTTGACAGGTGCCAGCCAAATGTAACAAGCGGAGCTAGCAGGGATGTCACGCCCAGTTGTTTACATTTTTCTAGCACTTTTTAAATAGGTCATATTGTGGCAGCAGTTCGTCGGCTGTGGACGGGTCTGCTGGCATTGGATTTTTTTTATTTAGACGAGTCGTGATTGACCTTTGGATTACGCCAGTAGATACATTTTAATTTTATTTTTGGACTTGTCAAAACTGCTGTTGTGTTTTTTTTCTTCAATTGTGGTCTGTCTATTTACGTTGTAATTTAGCCATTTCATGCATGAATAGGGGCGCAAGTACCGCTTACTCATTTACAAAGGTGGCAGCATCTGGGTGTCCCCTTTATTGAAGGGGGTACCCTGATGCAAAAAAAAAACCCTACTCGCAGACCCCGACAACTCCGTGGTCAGGGTTGTAAAGAAAAAGGCCCTTGTCCTCATCGTCATGGGGACAAGGCGTTTTTCCAGGTACATGCTGAGCATGTTAGGCTGAACCGAAGGGAGCCGAAGCCAGCCGATGTACGAAGTTACTGAAGTGAATAGCCGAACAGCATTCAGCTTACTTAACTTCTACTCGGTTATTCAGTCAGCTACCTTCGGCAGCTTAGTGAAAAACCCCCTAAGAAGAAAGTTATTTGGGTAAAAATTCCGGTGACACAAATAGCCCAACAATGAGTCATGTGAATCTTAAAGTGAATCTATCATAAAATATGGGGGCTACCTTTATGGACCACCTTCTGATGCAAAATGACTGGCTGCCCCATTTGTTTTCTGAGATACTGACAAAACAAGTATGCAGGTCAATAAAGTCACAAACAATTTTAGAAGTACCTATCGCCATACTCATTCTTGGTAAGTGGAGCAGAAGAGTCAGCATGATAAGTAGCCCAATACCATTTTCAAAAGGAGAGGTCTGCAGTACCAGGAGCTATGTTTCTGTCATGAAAGGATTCTTTGAAATGAAGGCAGCACCCAAATGCTATATTTAAGTTATTGGTGTAGAATAGTGAGTTATGGGTATTTCTCCTGATTCTTTGTCCACAATAGAAAATACATTAAAATCCATTTTCCCGGTTATAGGATGCCTATTTCCAATGCAGATTGGAGTCCTCGCTTAGCAGCGCAGAAAAGATATCTGAAAGAGAAGGTGTTAAGAAAAAGCCTTGAAGCAGACTAAAAAAGTGTCCAAGGAGTTAGATGAGGAAGATATTGCCTTTAAGCATAAAAAGCTGGAAGAGATGAAGTATAATGCTTTCCAGAAAGGGCCTCTCTCTGGGGGCGGGATAAAGAACCCGTTAAAGAAGTGAGCAGATTGTTCACGTAACTTTGTTTCAGTTGTGGCGTTAGAACTGCCAAAAAAATCTCCCTGAAGTGACACGTCGATGGATCTCTTGTATGTTTTTTGTACAACAATGATAAACAAGTGTTTTTTTCTTGTTTTTTTTTTTTTACATTATGGGCAGGATCCACCCCGCTGGCTGATTGACCGCTGGCTCTGCCCGCCCACTCCCCTGTATGTTCCTCCAGTCAGCCAGAGAAATAGAGGGGAGGGGGGAATCCCTGCAGGAATCGGTGACTGACAGTCAGCACCCTCTACGGACAGAGGATCGGGAACTCAGTGGTCAGCGGTATCTGTTTGCTGAGTTCCCAATCAATAGAGCCGACCTGTGACAGCTTCAGTGTCACAGGCCGTCTTGAATTATGGGGATAAGTGTATTTCACTCACCCCATAATTCTCCTTTAAAGCCTCTTGCTCTCACAGACACGGACAGACAAATGTAAACACACCTTTCGGGTGTACCTATGTGCAAAAATGGTAATTGGTAATTGGTAAAAATGGTAATTAATCTAAATTAATTACCTGTAAAGGCTTTTAAAGTGTCGCCTATGGACACATTTTGGTACCATCGTTTACAGACACACGCAATTTTAGGGTTTGACATGTTTGGTATCTATGTGCCCAGCACAACCTCATCTTTTCTATTTAACCAAAAAAAATGAGTACATTATTGTGTTTGTGTGTACTAAAAATGATTTGAGTTTATTTTTAACTGAAAATTGTATTAAAAATGTGTTACATGAAACATTTCAACTACCACCAATTTTATTCTCCATGCCTTCAGAAAATATATAACATTGGGTGATTTTTAGGTAACCTGCAGGCCTAAAATGTGTTTGTTAAATGTGGGCCAAAAAACCCCAAAACAGGCTGACAGGAAAAGGATTAAACTGAAAGCTCGATTGGGCTTTACTTTAATTCCACAAAACATGTTACCCAATTAACGAAGGTTACAAGAAAAAGCTGATGTCTGTTAAACCTATGCAGGATTTCACATAATTGCATATTTCTGTAGACGACTACAAGGTTGACAATGGCTACGCAGGAGTTATGTTTCCCATTAATACTCGACACTGTTTAATTGAAAATCCCATTTTCCAAACTGGCGAGAATTTCATTACTCGCCCTCTGTATTTACATCTAGCCGAACAAAGCCCTAAATATGTATTTATCACCCATTAGCAATTTGAGATAAAATACATTGTAGAAAGGAAAACGGTCCCCTAGATTATCTTATCTATAGTGACTTTGTTATATTAGCCGACACAGCCCAGATAAGCTCATAAACAAGGCGATGCACAATGATGCAAAGCAGAACATTAATGTATTTACATCTCTCTCCCTCTCCAAGCTCGCCAAAGACAAATTATGTGCAGAAGGGATATGTAAAACAAATGACCAGTTCGCAAGCTGTGATTAACTACATATTGGCTCCTGTCTTTTTTTTTTTTTTTGGTCCTCCGTAGCAATTCTTTCTTTCTTTTTACACAATGTAAATTGGAACACTGGCAAGGAATTGTTCACAGTATTGCATAGCAAAAAAAAAAAACATTTGAAGAGTAGAAAACTTTAAGAGAAACAAATAAGGAGAGATACAGCTGCTGCCACAGCAGTGACCTAAATCTCAACAATGCAGACAGTTCAAGACTAGGTCAAGACGTGCACCAGGAGGCTGCAGATACTAAGTACACTGAGATACAATTGTCAGAGCGCGCTGCAAGTGACATTCATTGTAGTCGCTCTGACAATCTATAATGTCAGCCAGGCTTTCGAGTGTAGATGGCAGATATGGCCTGGCTATGTCATTGTCAATCCTCGGAGTTTAGAGTGGCAAACTTGAGCTAGAGAGCAATGCAAATGGGAAGCTTGTTATACGAGTCTAGTGTATTTATGTTTCTCTTCTGTTTAGTCTTGGTGCTTTTTCTGCACTGATTTACAGAGGCTGCTACCACTAAAAGCTAAGTCTGTTTTACAGTGTTGACAGGTACTGGTGGTGGCTGGTCATATTAAAGTGACACTAAACACAGGAGTTGAATCTTAAAAATACATTCAAGTACCTCAACTATTAACTGATATGTATCTCATTTGTGTATCACTCAGCTGTAGATCCCCCAATCATCTCTGAATTGGTGCTGACACTGTCCTTCCTTCTGGAGGGGGGATACTTTTGTTCCCCCCTCCAGAAGGAAGTTGAGGATCTACAGCCGAGTGATACACGGATAAGATACATTTTTATTAATAGTTAGGGTGCTTGAATGCATTTTAAGATTTAACCCCTGAATTTAGTATCACTTTTGCAATCAAAATTTGGGTAAAATGGAGGAATAATTTCCACATTTAGGGTAATTTTGGCACAAACAAGCTAAACTCCATTTGAACACTAATGCAGATATGTATTCATTGATAAATCATTCATTTATTTTGTACTGCCCACAGTGTACAGCAAGTGCATGCATTTGACTTGGTATCAACCTCTTAGAAAGCCCTATACAGCAACACTCATCCTGAGAGAAGGGAAACACAGGGCAGGACAATGACTCAGGTGTGGCACTTCTGCACCAGGGTTCTTAGTCTGAATCCTGACTAGGACACTATCTGCATGGAGTTTGCTTGTTCTCCCTGCGCTTGCAACATGCTGGTGGGTTAATTGGTTCCAGTCTAAATTGACCCTCGTATGTGTGCATGTGGAATACGGATCTTAGACTTTCTTGATCTCAGTGACTGATCTGAATGTACAGTATTTAAGGCATTGCATAAACTGTTGAAGCTATATGAATGCTTGTAAAAGGAGAGGTCAGGAGTGGGAGTCAAGCAGATGTGCTTTAGGCAAATTGTCAAAGAATGATGATAGGAAGAGTGGCAGAGAGATGAGCTCATAAGTCTGCTGTTGCTCTTTCACTGTCCAATCTGCAGATTGGGGGTGGAGAGAGGTCATCACTGTATTGCTAAACAGTATTATCCACCAAATGTGTGGCAGCACTGTATAAACCTCAGAAGAGATGGACAGAAATACATTTCTTTTGGCAGGTAAAACAGCTCCCATATACATATCTGTGTATTTAGCTGTCTGCTTGGAGTTCTATATAACTCTAAAGGGATGTTTTCCCAATGGGACAGAAATGGACCAAAAAAAATCTGACAGCGGTTTTGACCCTTCCTTGGATATAGTTATACTTTAACACCAAATTCCGAAACTGTTTCTTAAAATGTCCTTATGGAAAACAGTAAAAACCCCTAAAAATTTGTATTTTTTTCCATCCTGACCATAATATTAATAAAAGAAATGATGTACACACGAGATCTATATGAGAAATCTAAAATGTGTACATGGCCATTTCTGTTTCCATAGAATGGGTGTTTATACAATCAGTTGTTTCTGGTATTTGGTATAACTAGACATGTGCAGCGGCTAAAAATTTGTTTTGTTTAGTTTTTGGAATTCGGATCCTATATGTGTTTCGTTTCGGGAATCGTATTCGTATTCGAATCTGATTCGGAATTCATGTTGGAATTCGGATTTGGTTTTGGAATTCCGATTCGGAATTCGGAAAAATTCCCGAAAATTCAACTTGAGGTGGGGTAGCAGAATTGGCACTTTTGTCATTTCTGGCTGCTGGGCTCTCGTCTTTACTATTAAAGCGACATAAAAATCCTTCTCTTAATTTGTTTTTATCCGTTTAAATGTTAACAGTGCACGCACAGGATTTGGACGAAATTCGTTCCAAATCCGAAATTTCTGATCCGAAATTTCGGATTTGGATGCTTTCGGATGATTTTGGATATGTTATATTTTGGAAATTCGGATGCTCCGAATCTACGAATTTCCGAAATTTCGTCTGAATTTCGATTTGGAACTAAACGAATCGCACATGTCTAGGTATAACTACTATATTGGTCCTGATTCATGAAGCTTCTATGAAGGTTGTGGTCTGAAGTGGTGCTAGATCTGAGGAACGTCTTTGGTCCATATTTTGCGGCTTGGTGGTGTCAGTATCGTAATTTGGCTGCTCCTAAATCAGGGTTATTCTCTACCCATTTACATATCTTGGAAGAATACTTAAAGGAAAACTATGAGGTAAGTGATTTACCCTCACCCTCATAGTTAGAGCCGACCTGTGACAAAGAAGCTGTCACAGGTCGGCTGTATCGATCGGGAAGTGAGCAGAAACATCGACATAACACATCTCATAAACTATGTTTTGAACAACCCTTATATGTATACAGTAACACTGTACTTTGAATTGTGGCGGGAAATGACATCATAGGATTACTTTTGGGCAGTGGTATTGGTCTCCTCACATACAATGATGTGTATAAATACTTGTCCATATCTGCTTGTAATTCTCACTTGTTCTGCCTGATGAAGAGGATCCTGTGTAACCCCGAAACGTTGCAATAAGTGTATTGTTGCATGACACGTCAATAAAAGACGTTATTCTACTTTGGAGTGCCGGTGTCCATAATTTCCTGTGAGCAGAAACATGCCGCGATCTGCTCGCTTCCCGATTGTCTCCCTGTAGAGAGTGGTGACTGTCAGTCACGGCTCCCAGCAGGGATCCCCCCCCCCCTCCCCGCTCCGATCCTCTAACGCTGAGTGGAGGAATGAACAGGGGGAGGGGGCGGGCACACCTGGCTCTGCTTCTAGATAGGCAGATCAGCCAGCCAGTTGCGGTGCTTTGGGTCATGGGAGGAGGTTAGTATATGTCCTCCCGTGAACTTAACGAGAACTATGGGGAAAAACAATTACCCCATAGTTATCTTTTAAGGTCTAGAATAAAAGGAGCATCAATAAGGCCAATCGATAAGGCGCTTAGATGCAAATGATCATCTTTTATTACAAGTTGATAGCCAATCAACAGAATGCCACTTCTTCAGGGTTTTCAAGTACAAAAGAGTGATTGACTTAGCAGAGTGAATGACAATAAAAAGTATTTCCCCTGCAGAAAACACCTGAGGGTTTGTCTGCGTTTCTAGTATTGCATTTTCAGTTTGAAAAGACAGCAATCCCATGTGGGGCATCTATATTGATCCTACTTAATAATTTTGCTACACCCAAAATATACATGCCACAAATTGAATTGCTGCTGAGGATGTTCTTTTATTGTAGTTTACACTGCCAAGTCAATCACTCTCCTGAATGCTGGTGAGCATTGTGCATGATGCTACGATGTGTTGTTGTTTTTCTTTAAACTTTCTTTAACTGATATTTTATTTGATTCTGTAGACAAAAGCATGCATAGAGTAGCATTCCTACAGTTTGCTCAATGCATGCCAATGCACTAGCTTGGTATAGTAATGGTTTTTGCTGTGTCCTTGCATTGAGCCGGCATTGATCAACTCAGATCATTGCAGCTCAATGCACCTGTTGTAAAGGAGCCATGCTAAAATAACATACAAAAATACTAACTGAGAGGCCACTTTAGCATACTTTAGGCGCACGTTAAGTGCTTCTTGAAGCTAGATGAATCAGGGCTTTTATCTTCAGCTAGTCTGTACTGGCCATCTGCTCCATCTGAGAGCAGTCATGTGTTTCTTTGCATCAGTTTCTGTCCGTTTTTACTCTAGCACTTCCATCTTTAATTAGTAATGGTTAAGAGTTGGGATCCTGTATATTAAAAGTGACATGACTTGGAAGCCACATTCCTCTTGTTTTTGCATCATCATAACCACATCTCCCTCCTCCAAAGCAGTTAATGGCCTCCCAGTTCCATTGCAGCATTTGGTTTATGTTGTTAACCACTTGAGTCCCCAGTGTCATTTTAACATGGTGCTGGGAGAGTGGCTTTTTATCCCAGTGCCATTTTAAAATGACACCGGGAATCAGTGGCTTCTGAATGGGTACAGGGTGGTCTGTGACAGCTGGCATCCAGTACTAAGGCCAGGAGCTAAAACAATCAGCTCCTGGACTTCTGAAGTTAGACATGTGCACCAGCAAAACATTTGTTTAGTTTAGTTTTGTTTTGATTCGGATTTTGCATTATTTTGTTTTTTGGATTCGGGTCCGAAATTAAATTTGTTTCGGAATTCGGATTCGGACGAAATTCGTTAGCAGTAGTCCGGTCGAAATGTCGTTTTTGGACGAAATTATGTTTTTTAGCGGTAGTCTGGTCGAAATTTCATTTATGCACCGTGATTGACGCTGGATTACATCGATGAAGCCATTTTTTTTTTTAAAGGAATAGTCAAAAATTGACTGTTTTTTTTTCCAATTAACTACCTCCCGGCCGGCCGTTGTGTATACATGGCCGGCTGGGAGCTTCTTGGATGTAACATGTCCCGTTAGTCCCGCCCACTCGTGCACGGCGCGCGTGCAGCGGGAAAGACACCAAATTTAAAAACCGGTAGCAATGCCTGTTAACATACAAGCGATCCGCTGGCTATAGAGGCGGCGGATCGCTTGTATGGGGTTCCGGTATGTATGCCCCCTACGCGGCTTCCCCCCTCCCCCCTCCCGCTGATACCAGCATACGGCCTCTGTCACAGGGGATCAGAGGGAGCTCGGTACATGGTCCCCTCTCCGCTGTCAGAATGCGGAAGTGGTGTATATTACATCACTTCTGCATTCTCGTGTCACTCTCCAGCTTCAGATGCTGGAAAAAAGCTGATGAAGCAGATCTCTGCTTCATCAGCTTCTTCAGGGGGGTCCTAGGTGACATTAGGGGTCTTGGAGACCCCTGATGTCTCCATAAAGAGGACCTGTCACTTCTTTTGTTATCACATAAAGGGGTTTCTTAGCCCCCTCTGTGATAGCAATAAAGTTAAGTGGAAAAAAAAAAACTAGGAAAAAAATGTAAAGTTTCCCCAATTTTTTTTTTAAAGTTACACATAAAAAAGAAATACTTTTTTTTTAAAGTCCCCACCCCTACATACACGCATGTAAACATGCATCAGGTGCGCATACCTGTGAAAACGACGATTGCGCTCATTACGCCGCACATGTTACATATTGCTGTGAACGTCACAGTGAGAGCAATAGTTCTAGGGCCATCAATCACTGATAACACTAAACTGATGAGCTGTAAAAGCCTTTAAAGTGTCGCCTATGGGCAATTTTTGGTATCCTAGTTTTTTTGCGATTTCGCGAGTGCGCGCAATTTTTAAGCTTGACATGTTTGGTGTCTACTTACCCGATGTGACCCCGTCTTTTATATTTTACCAAAAAAGTGGGTAATATTAGTTGTTTTATAACATAATGTAAAAAAATTACATTTTGTTTTCAAAATTTTCCTTAATTTCTCCTGAATATAGTAAAAAATAAAGCCCCCAGTGGTGATTAAATACCACCAAAAGAAAGCTCTATCTGTCCCCAAAAAATTGTATAAAATTAATTTCAGTACAGCGTTGCATGACGGATTAAATGTCAATCAAAGTACCGCAGCGCTGAATACTGAAAAATGGCCTGGCCAGGAAGGGGGTCTACACACCTGGTCTTCAAGCGGTTAAAGGATATCAAAAGTCTGGACTTTTTACTAACTATTTGATTTAACCCTTTAGTGAATGGGTAGGGGTACAAGTACCCCTTACTCATTCACAAGGAGGGAGGGGGGGCATCTGGGTGCCCCCTTATTTAAAGGGGTACCCCGATGCAAATAAGCCCCCTTGCCCGCAAACCCCTACAACCACCGGATCAGGGTTGTGGGGAAGAGGCCCTTGTCCCCATCGGCACCCTCCCAATGCCGAGGGCACGTGGCCTGGTAAGGGCCAGTACTCGGATCAGGGGTCTGGTAGGACTGTTAGGGGGACCCCACGTCCCCCCCCTTTGTTTGGGGCTGGGGTTCCCCCTTAAAATTCATTTTTGGGAGGAACCCCCGGCACTTTTTTTGTGTTTTAACTTGGGGGGGGGATCCCTCCTAACATTCCTACCAGACCTAAAGGGTCTGGTACGAATTGGGGCGGGACTTCTTGTTTTTTTTTTTCATCCTCTGCAAACTAAAAAAAAAATGCAATTTATTTTTCTTAATATCATTTTGCTGCAATGAAATTTCGTCCATAAACGAAAATTCGACCGGACTACCGCTAACGAATTTCGGGAAATTGGGAATTCGGATTTGTTTGCATTCGTTTTAGCTGTAATTCGGAAACATCCAAATCTCCGAATGCTCCAAGATGGAGACTCTCATAGGTTAGCGTTAGGACCGCACTACACAGAGGAGCCTTGACGAGGCAGTGCGGCTTTCACATATTCTGCAGAAGACGTGTATCTAAACCTCTGTTTTTAACCTTAGCTGTTAGACAGGTTTTTTTTGCATGCTGGCTGGTGAGTGTGCTGGGAAAAGTGTAAATATACTGTATATACTGTAGATATATATCTATCTACTGTATCTATCTATATATCTATCTATCTATCTATCTATCTATCTATCTACAGTACAATGTGATAGAAAAGTCTCAAAATAAATACCCCTACATTTAAATATGAATTATATATATATATATATATATATATAATATATCCTGTATATGTATAATAAAAATATTACCACCCGAAATGAATCCATGAATCCCCAGGTCACAGCAATGATGTAGGATGATCTTGAGGCCATTTGTGTTTACTGCTCAAGCATCATATGCTCGCATATGTGAATGAATTATCATTCATACTTTTAATAATTGGAAAAATGTGAAAAAGTTGCCATTGTGCTAATTTGTGCCCTTATCAACCTAATTTA
>NW_017306406.1:905120-913811 GCF_000935625.1 Nanorana parkeri | reverse complement strand
CATTGAAAGGGGAATAAAGTAAAACACATACAGATTGTAAGCTTTGAGATTTACCATTCAACTATAGTCTATAAAAGTCATGCTAAGGTGATATGATTCATTCAGCAGACTTTATTACGCAAAAGTAATGTTGCATTTGGAAAAACTAAAGGAAAATGCATTTTTAAAAATACTTTTTTACTATTTTTTCCCAATAGAAATCAAGAAAATAAAAATATATGTATCCGCATTTGCACCCAAATTGCAGCCCCGCCAGTCTGGAATTTTTTTTATCTTATTATTACTATTTCAATTAAATGTAAAAAAATTTTTGGAAATAAGATATTGTGGAAATAAATGCTCTGGGCCTCAAGGGGTTTAATGAAGAAAAAGGTGTGGGGACTCAAGTTAAATCCTCTGATTGTGCCACATAGAATGACCCATGGTATCAGCTTCTTGCTTGTCATAGCCTGTGTGTTACACAATCACCAACTAATGAGCAGCTCAGCGGGTGATCCTCTGCCATCAGTAGGTGTATTCCTGTACCCTAGCATGGCAATGTATAGATTTATCCACTTCGCTTTACCTTTGAGAGCAATTGTTCGACAGTTTGAACACTTTGCTCAATCTTTTAATTGAATGTGGATAGTTAGGACCAGAAAAAGGTTTTACTAAACCTTACAAATTCTGTTATATGTCTAAAAGAAATGCTTCAAATTTCCCATTGACAAAGAATATAAATGTGTTTTCAATAGGTACCTTAAAAAAAATCAGATGTCTGAGTGTAAAACCAGACTATATTTTGCATTTTCTATTAAAAAGCTTACAATGAGTGTGATCTCCAATGAGATCTAGAGGGAGACCCAGTTTACAATTTTGTATAGACATTTGTTCCCTACGTTGTGCCTTCTGGAGCTTCTTCTCTTCAAACGAAAGTTTCCAGTTGCCCGAATTGCGCCTAACAACGTCCTACTTTGACACCCTGTCTATGGTCTTGTCCTTCAGTATCCAGTTTCTGGGGACAAGTGCAATCTTACATCGAGCATATTCTTTCCTGGGCGCCTCCAATGGATCCTATTCTTTATTTGTTTGGATACTTTTCTCCACCATCGGATGGTCTGAGCTAACCTTCCTGCAAGGGGACGGACTGGATACACATCTGCCTTCTCACGACGAGGAGATGTCTCATGAGACAATGGAATGCTTCCTCCTACAATCCAGGAAGTCACTAAGGATTCATAGTAAATCCTTTTTAACCAAATCTTTTTCTACTACAGACAGGGAGGCGTAACTAGAAATCACAGGGCCCCATGGCAAAAGTTTGTATGGGGCCCTGTGATTTCTAGTTATGCCCTGGCAGATCCCAAATAGTCTACCTGAGAGTGACCATGCCTAGCCCACCATAGACTCTCTCTTTCCTGTCAGCCCCTGATCCTAGTCCACCTCCATTGTCACTGGCAGGCCCAGCCTCCTCAGTCGCCGGGCCCCTCCTCCACCGTCACCTGGGTCCCTATGATGATTGTTACGCCACTGACCACAGAGGTGATTTTGCTTGTAAAACCATTTCAATATACAGAGTGGTATCTGAAGGCCAAGTTGTTGAATACCAAAATCAAAATATCACCCTAACCACCCCTTCCACTCCTCCCAAGACCTCCTGCTTTCCAGCTCCCTTGTCATGTCCTCCCATACTTGCCCCCAAGACTTCCCTAGAGTATCTCCCATCCTCTGGAACTCTTTACCCCAACCTATCTCCCACCTTGACTGCCTTTAGGCGATCCCTAAAGATTAATCTCTTCAGGGAAGCCTATCCCACCTCAACCTAACCACTGAACCATTACTTTCTCAAACAACTCATCCCCACACTGCTACCTCCCCATGTATCACTTGCCCCTCCCTTATGGATTTTAAGCCCTCACGGGCAGGGCCCTCCTTACCATCTTGTCTTGAAATGTATTGTACTGGTAATGTCTTCCTTATATTGTAAAGCTCTGCGTAAACTGCTGGCGCTATATAAATCCTGTATAATAATATACCCTACATGGCAAAAACATTGTGGGCACATGACCGTCATAGCTGTATGAACCTGTTTGACATCCTAATAAAGCCATGGGCAAATTCATGGAGTTCTTCTCCTTTTTGAGAAAATAAAAGCCTAAAGTCTTCTGGGAAGGTTTTACACAAGGTTTCAGAGTGTGTCTGCTGCTGTAGGTGCTCTTTCAGCCAAAATAGTATATGTGAGGGAAGGTAGTGATGTTGCAGAAAAAAGCTTGTGATCTGGTGATATAGCTTGGGAAAAGGTTGATTTTGGTTGTGATCAGCATTTCTATTTATCTCAATGGTATTCTGTAGGGTTCAGGTCATGGTTTGCAGGCCACTTGGGTTCACCCACAACAATTTTATAAGAGCATGTCTTTATGGAGCTGGCGTTGTGGACAGGGGCACAGCCATGCTGGAAAAGAAAGGAGCCTTCCTCAAATTGTTAACGCATGGTTGGAAGAGCACAATTATTCAAAATGTCTTTAT
The DNA here is from genome assembly GCF_000935625.1 of Nanorana parkeri. Lineage (NCBI taxonomy): Eukaryota > Metazoa > Chordata > Amphibia > Anura > Dicroglossidae > Nanorana > Nanorana parkeri. The sequence continues at coordinate 911,306 of NW_017306406.1, read as the reverse complement.
ATGCTGTAGCGTTACCTTTCAGTGAAAACATCTGAATCTCAATCATTAGGATCACTCATGATTAGAATCATTAGGATCATCAATCAATCAATCAATCAATCAATGATACAGATCAATCAATCATCAATCAATCATGATAATATCAATCAATCAATCATACAGATCAATCAATCAATAATCAATCATGATTAGGATAATTAGGATCAATCAATCAATCATTAAGATCATCACCTACGCATGTATCACTTCTCCCTCCCTTTTAGATTGTAAGCTCTCAGGGGCAGGGCCCTCCTTACCATCTTGTCTTGAATTGTATTGTGATTGTAATGTCTTCCTTATATTGTAAAGCGCTGCGCAAACTGTTGGCGCTATACAAATCCTATGTAATAATAATAATAATAATTAGGAGTGGTGTCCACATACATTTAACTCTATAGTGTAGGTGCGATGGTCAAATGTCCAGACCTTTAGCCATATAATTCATACATTAATGAAAATGTTCAAAATCAAATAATACTACATACATCTTCCTTTTTATTTAGTCATAGCTGATCTATAGCTCAGTCTGTAACTTCAGTGAAAGGTTTCCCTTTCAGCAGTAACACAGCACAAAGTCCTTGTTTGGAAGCATTCACCTGAATTGTCACTTGTTTTGACATGTCATATTATGCTAATGTTCCAGCCTCGGCAATATGTTGTTTTATTTTGTCAAATTCATTATCCTTTTGAGTTTTTCTCAGGAATGACAAAACATCACTAAGATGTGAAGTGAATTCCCCAGGCAGTATGCAGTTCCTAGAATTATTTTCAGCTCTCTCCAGTTTTCAGGTGGTCTCATATCAGAGACTTGGCTTTGGCTTGCTGACACTTTACATGTTTCTAAATTAACTTTAAAGTATAACTTTGCCAAACCTTCAAAAAATCTACAGTATGTTCCTTAAAGTGAGAGTAAACTCAAGAGTTAGATTTTAAAAATGCATTCAAGTACCCTAACTATTAACAAAAATGTATCTTTTTTTCTATCACTCGGCTGTAGATCCTCCAATCATCTCTGAATTGGTGCTGACACTGTCCTTCCTTCTAGCGGGTGGCTACTTGTGTTCTCCATGTCCCTGTGTGTGTTGTAAAGCCACCACTCCAAACTCGCTCCCGGGATGGACTACAACTTCACGTTTAGTTTACTAGTTTGTATTGAAGCTATATTCCATCACATGAGAGAGCTTGGACCTGTCGCTACTTTACAACACACAAAGGGACCATGTGGGTTTGGGTGAAAAGTAAACAAAAAAGCATACTTTGTACAACTCTGCAATACATGCATATTTATCCCTTTATACATGCCACAAGTACAGAAAAAACCCTGCTGATGTGCCAAAAATATAGTCTGCTCCTACTAGTACCTTCCATAACCTCTCATTAACCCTCTTCATTTATTCTATCTGTTCATCTCATAACCCCTCCTCATTTCTTCCACCTCCTCATCTCTTTAACCCCTCCTCATTTCTTCCACCTCCTCATCTCTTTAACCCCTCCTCATTTCTTCCACCTCCTCATCTCTATAACCCCTCCTCATTTCTCCCAACTCCTCATCTCATAACCCCTCCTCATTTCTTCCACCTCCTCATCTCTATAACCCCTCCTCATTTCTTCCACCTACTCATCTCTATAACCCCTCCTCAACTACTCCGGTTTTCCTATTTACATTATGTTTCCGTTGCTTAAACCATTTCCAAATCCCCATTACCCCTCCTTTTCTCCATAAATCCCTCCTCATCTCATAGCCCATCCTCATTTCTTATCTCTGCTCATCTCATAACCCCTCCTCATTTCTTCCACCTCCTCATCTCTATAACCCCTCCTCATTTCTTCCACCTACTCATCTCTATAACCCCTCCTCAACTACTCCGGTTTTCCTATTTACATTATGTTTCCGTTGCTTAAACCATTTCCAAATCCCCATTACCCCTCCTTTTCTCCATAAATCCCTCCTCATCTCATAGCCCCTCCTCATTTCTTATCTCTGCTCATCTCATAACCCCTCCTCATTTCTTCCACCTCCTCATCTCTATAACCCCTCCTCATTTCTTCCTCCTCCACACCTCTATAACCCTTCCTCATTTATTCCACCTCCTCATCTCATAACCCCTCCTCATTTCTTCCACCTCCTTATCTCTATAACCCCCTACTCATTTCTTCCACCTCCTTATCTCTATAACCCCTCCTCATTTCTTCCACCTCCTTATCTCTATAACCCCCTACTCATTTCTTCCACCTCCTTATCTCTATAACCCCTCCTCATTTCTTCCACCTCCTCATCTCTATAACCCCTCCTAATTTCTACCCCCTCCTCACCTCTATAACCCTTCCTCATTTCTTTCACCTCCTCATCTCTATAACCCCTCCTAATTTCTTCCCCCTCCTCACCTCTATAACCCTTCCTCATTTCTTCCACCTCCTCATCTCTATAACCCCTCCTAATTTCTTCCACCTCCTCTTCTCACAACCCTTCCTCATTTCTTTCACCTCCTCAGCTCTATAACCCCTCCTCATTTCTTCTATCTGTTCATCTCTATAACCCCTCCTTGTGTCTTCTATCTGCTCATTTCATAACCTCTCCTCATTTCTTCCACCTCCTGAGCTCTATAACCCCTCCTCATTTCTTCTATCTGCTCATCTCATAACCCCTCCTCATGTCTTCTATCTGCTCATCTCATAACCCCTCCTCATGTCTTCTATCTGCTCATCTCATAACCTCTCCTCATTTCTTCCACCTCCTGAGCTCTATAACCCCTCCTCATTTCTTCTATCTGCTCATCTCATAACCCCTCCTCATGTCTTCTATCTGCTCATCTCATAACCTCTCCTCATTTCTTCCACCTTCTCATCTCTATAACCCCTCCTCAACTACTCCCCTCTCCCCATCTCCATTACGCCTCCTTTTCTTCATAAATCCCTCCTCATCTCCATAACTCCTACTCATCTCTATAACTCCTCCTTGTGCACAGGCAGAGAGCACAGGAAGTTATCAGCTCACTTTATTTCTAGAAAAAATCAACAATTATTTTTGAAACCTATTGAACAGATATTACAAAACACTTTCAATGGTGTTGTTATTAGAACAGAGCAAATGAGAGAATTGTATTGTTAGGCATATACTTTATTACCATAGTTTTCATTGTGCAACTCTACTGGTTCTTGGAAAATCAGGAAACGTTTGCATAGAGTTGTATCAGGACTTTAAAATATGAATGTATCTTGTACTTTGGAAAAGTGTGTTTTAAATGTGTGTTTTAAAAGAATTCTTTAATTAATTCTTCTGCCAGCGTCATTATAAAATGCTGTATCTCACTAAGGGCCCATTCACACTATGTGTAGAGGCCTGCGTTTCCCTGTACCTGCTCAACACAAGTCTCAGCAGGTGAAATATGAAAACAATATACCTTTTTATGCTTGTAGTTGTAGGTTAATTTGCTCCTGTTTAAATTGGCCCTAGTATGCGTGGGTATAGGGACCATAGATTGTAAGCTCATTGGGTGCATGGACTGATGTGAATGAATAGTATGTAAAGCACTGTGTACACTGTTGGTGCTATATAAATAACTGTAATAAATAAATATTTTTGTGATGAACAGTGAACGGCTTGCTCTCCTCTTCACGCAATTTTCTCCGTGTGCTGTAAATGTCTCTGCCTTTCTCTACAAGCCAAAATTGGAAATAACAAAAATTCTTCCTCCTGTTTTCATTTTTACAAAACCTTTAAAGATGAGATCAGCATGTTGCTTAAACCATTTCCATTACTCTGAAAGGTTCGTGCTGTCCCAGTTCCTGCTGGGTAATGGTGTGATAGCTAACTCTATTTTCACTTAAAGTGGACCTATCAGCAATTTTCATACCGCACACAAATTAATAGGGCACAGGTCAGCTTCACCAAATCACATTATTCTTTTACCTCCTAACCTGTAACATGGGACCTGAAGCCTAGGCCGTCTAGGTGGGCAAGCTCTATGGCTACCAAGAACATTGTGTGTGGTTTATATCATCATTTATATCATGAGAGATTGCAAAAAGTCTATTATTTTAAAGTGATATTAAAGACAAAAGGTTTTTAAGCTATTTCAAATGCTCATGAAATCACCTACAATGGATGCTGCTCCTTGATGTTTAAATGTTTTAGTCTCCTGCAGAATCATCTGGTCCCCTGATCACTGGTCCTGACTTCCTGTTTTAGAGTGCCTCCTTTCTCAAGCAGAGTACTATGCAGTCACTCTTGTGTGTGCTAGTAAGAAGCTGTGTATGTCTCCACAAGCACACAAACACAACAGATCAAGCTACTTCTCTCCCTCTGGCTCCCCTCTCCTCCCTTCTCCAAGCTAGTAGATGAACAGTTGCTGGAGTCTGCACTGTCCCTTGTGATCTTGTACTGGACGCTAGTATATGTCCTCCCGTGACCATGAGGAGAACAATGGGGAAAAGCACTTACCTTTTAAGCACTTACCTAGTTCTCCTTTTAAGCTTTTTTTTCTTAAATAGTTAAAATGAAAATGAAATCTAGAAGCTGATTGGTCGCCATGCCCAGCTGCTCCAGATTCTGTCTGCTCCAGTCTTTGTAATTTTCCCACATAGTGCTTTAGCAGGACAAAATAGATTTTAGAGTGGCCCCGCTAATGACTGGGGATATGATGGCGATGGAGGAATATTTAAAAAGCAGCAGGAAGGACATATTTAGAAAGCGCACGTCCACAGAATAAATTAGGTAAAAGCAGGGCGTTCCTTGCACTGCAGGTCCTTAGGTACAGCTTCCCCTCCAGCAAGGAGAACAGTGAGCAGCACATTAATGACATTCACTCCAAATCTGGTGAGACTGGCAGTCAAAGGCAGCAGTGCCTTAGATGATCACACACTGCAGATATATAGCTATAAGCCTTAATGTGGGAATGCCTAGGCACAAGAAATTAAATGCCAATTTTGAGTAGTAAATCAAGAAAAAAAGTAAATCTTTTAGGGCCCTCCATAGGTACAATTAATATTTCTAGATGTTTCCTATAACAAACCACATTTCCAGATCCTGAGTTTGGGTCCACTTTAAGATGGCACAGTCTCCTGTATTGTTGTGGCTGTAAAGTTTTCACAGTGGTAGAAAATGACTGCAAGCAATGATTTTGTTTTTTTTAATAGCCCTTCTCTGGCACCCTGGCAGTTTATTAACATTCAAGTTAATTACACCTGTAATGTGGGATAGAAGCCTAAATGAAATACTTAATTACCACAACATTTTATTAGTAATTGTGCCTATAATTGCAGTTTTTAGAACGAGTGTTTGTAAATTTTCATCTCCTACTTGTTTAATATCCATAATGCAATGCAAATCTTTGGCCAACTACGGGCTATAATCATGCTGTAATTTGTTTTCCTGGGAGGGAGTCTCATGTCTTACCGAAGGCTTTCACAGCGGACGGACAGCGGCTGGCCTAGAAAAGCACTCTCTCTCTCTCTCTCTCTCGCTCTCTCGCTCTCTCGCTCTCTCTCTCGCTCTCTCGCTCTCTCGCTCTCTCTCTCGCTCTCTCGCTCTCTCGCTCTCTCTCTCGCTCTCTCTCTCTTTCTCACTAATGAAACTGCTGAATTGTTTCAGACACATCAGAAACTAGAATTTAGAATGTGGAATAATTGCAATTTTTCTGCTTTCTCAGCTGATAATTAAAAAAAAAGCGCAAGCAAATAAATGAAACTTGTGTCTAAAGAAGTACCCTGGCCTATATAAAATCTTTACTTTAATATCAAATAGCAGAGCTGTTTACATGAGTGATCAGTGGCATACCAATGGCCATAGCATCCCATGCGCCTGCTATAGGGCCTGGGGTAAGAGAGGGCTGGAGTCAGACATAATCGCAGACCCCTCTGTGTGTAGTAAAAATAAAAACATTTGCTTATCTGTCTTATAATTGTGGATTTATTGCCCTCTGCACTTTGGTTATAGACTGAAATTCACAACAGCTAAAATCTTATAGGACAGCTCATATCAGATGATATGGCTTTATGATTATTATTATTATTGCCAGGACCATCCGTATAATGAGGCAGTTGCCTAAGGCGGCATCTCATTGTGTCACATTGTGTGTGTGTGTGGGGGGGGGGGGGGGGGGGTGGGGTGCAGGCTTACCTGAGCAGTCTTCCAGCAACTTGCTTCTG
>NW_017306406.1:903681-904454 GCF_000935625.1 Nanorana parkeri | reverse complement strand
CTCTCTCTCTCTCTCTCTCGCTCTCTCGCTCTCTCGCTCTCTCTCTCGCTCTCTCGCTCTCTCGCTCTCTCTCTCGCTCTCTCGCTCTCTCGCTCTCTCTCTCGCTCTCTCTCTCTTTCTCACTAATGAAACTGCTGAATTGTTTCAGACACATCAGAAACTAGAATTTAGAATGTGGAATAATTGCAATTTTTCTGCTTTCTCAGCTGATAATTAAAAAAAAAGCGCAAGCAAATAAATGAAACTTGTGTCTAAAGAAGTACCCTGGCCTATATAAAATCTTTACTTTAATATCAAATAGCAGAGCTGTTTACATGAGTGATCAGTGGCATACCAATGGCCATAGCATCCCATGCGCCTGCTATAGGGCCTGGGGTAAGAGAGGGCTGGAGTCAGACATAATCGCAGACCCCTCTGTGTGTAGTAAAAATAAAAACATTTGCTTATCTGTCTTATAATTGTGGATTTATTGCCCTCTGCACTTTGGTTATAGACTGAAATTCACAACAGCTAAAATCTTATAGGACAGCTCATATCAGATGATATGGCTTTATGATTATTATTATTATTGCCAGGACCATCCGTATAATGAGGCAGTTGCCTAAGGCGGCATGTCATTGGGTCACATTGTGTGTGTGTGTGGGGGGGGGGGGGGGGGGGTGGGGGAACATGAAGGAGAAGTGCAGGCAGGGATAGGCCAAGCGGTAGGGAAGAGGTGGCCGTGTTGGGCTATTCAGCAGGAGTGGGGGTGCCAACAAGGGCAGGGCCTGCAT
>NW_017306406.1:889746-903610 GCF_000935625.1 Nanorana parkeri | reverse complement strand
GGGGCGGATGTCAGGAAAGCTCTTAGCAACCTGTGATGCTCTGTCCGCTGTCCCATCCAGCTCACTAATATCACTGGTTTTCAGGAGCTAAGCTTCCCAGCTCCTGGAAACCAATGACATCAGTGAGCTGGGTGGAACGCCGGACAGATGTACCATGCACCCCCATGCCCCGTAATGGGCATTTTGCTATGGACCCAATGATAAGTAGTAACACTTCTGGATCAGCGGTCACTGGGGCAGGAAGACACAGAGTAATAATTGGTTTTATATTTTTGACTACCAAATATCCTCATTAAAAATTCAAAACTTTATCCATGGATTGTTTAGTTTTTTTGAGTGTTTTAGATAGAGTAGAGTAGGGAAGAGTTACCCATGTCAGTTTATTTTTTTCTGTTTGTGTTCATTGGGGTAATTCCTGTTAACTGATTGTTCTAAACAGGTAACAGGTAGACATGTGCACTGCCAAAAAAATTGTTTAGTTTCGTTTTAAATTCGGATTTGTGTTATTTCGTTTTTCGGGATTCGGGTGTGAAAGTCAATTCGGATTCGGAATTCGGATTCGGACGAAATTCGGTAGCGGTAGTTCGAACGTTCGTTTCGTTTTCGGTTCTTATTCGTTTCTTATTCGTTTCGTTCGTTCGTTTGCAGCAAAGTTACATTTAAGGGGGAAAAATGTTTTTCTCCTTCTCTAATGTCACTTTGCTCCAACGAACGAAACAAATAAGAAACGAATAAGAACCGAAAATGAAACGAACGTTTGAACTACCGCTACCGAATTTCGGAAACGGAAATTCGGATTCGTTTGCATTCGTTATATCTGTAATTCGGAATTTGGATACATCCGAATGTCCGAATTTCCGAAAATTCGTCAGAATTTTTATTTGGAACGAAACGAGTCGCAAACGAATGTCTAGTAACAGGAGGTGAGAGGAAATATCAATTCAAAAGCAAATTCCATAGCACAGTCCACTCTCCTTGCAGGTCATAGGTCTCCTCTTCTGGTCGTGTCAAAAAATCTCTGTGGTGGCCCAGCTCCTCCAACCTTTTCTTTACCTCTCTACATAATCTTTTATGCAGCTGCATGGGAAGAAGCAAAGTGGAATACTATAGAGCAGGGGTAGCCAAGCCTTGGCCCTCCAGCTGTGGTGACACTACAAATACCATGCATCCTCCTCTGGAAGTCATGCCTGTGACTATCAGAGTTTTTCAATGCCTCATGGGACTTGTAGTTACACTCAAATAAGACGATTTAAGGGGCTTTTCAGGTGCTATTCAATGTAAAACCTCATGATTAAAGTTTAGAAAAAAATCAAATTTATTCATAGAACATTTCTTAAAAACATAACATCATAAAAACATATTTGTATGATATATATACACACGGAGTGGCCAGATTGTTATGACCACCCCATCAGTACTTTGTTGGACCACAAGATAACTCCACGAGATGACTTCGTTGGGCCGCCTCGTGACTCCACAAGATGTTGAAAGGTGATGCGAGGAATCTGACACTGACAGTCCAGTCTTTAAAAACATTAACAATGAGCCCCTCTTGAACATTTAACGAATTCTGCTGTTTTGCTGATACTCGCTCCATGGCTCAGAGCGCCAACAATCATCCCACGTTCAAAGACTGTTAAATCGCTTTGTTTACCCATATCTTCAGAAACAAATCACTTCTACTGTCGTTATAAACAACCTGCTTCCCTATTTATAATGGTCTGGCCCTCTAGCAACTTCAGCGCGAAATTATACCTAATTATAGCTAATTTGCCTACAAACGTCAGGTGGTCATAATAAACTGGCCACTCAGTGTATAGCAGCAACTCAACCACCAAATGAAAGAGCGGGGTCAGCGCATGCCAACTGTCTGCAGAGTCAATAGCTACAGACCTCCAAACTTTGTGCGGCCTTCAGATTGGCACAACAACAGTGCGTAGAGAGCTTATGGAATGGGTTTCCATGGCTGAGCAGCTGCATCCAAGCCTTACATCACCGAGTGCAATGAAAAGGGTGGGATGTCGTGGTAAAGCACGCCGCCACTGGACTCTAGAGAAGTGGAGACGTGTTCTCTGGAGTGACTAATCACGATTCTCTGTCTGGCAATCCGATGGACGTGTCTGGGTTTGGTGGTTGCCAGGAGAACGATACTTGCCTGACTGCATTGTGCCAAGTGTAAAGTTTGGCGGAGGGGGGATTATGGTGTGGGGTTGTTTTCCAGGGGTTGGGCTTGGCCCCTTAGTTTCAGTAAATGGAACCCTTAAGGCATCAGCATACCAAGACATTTTGGACAATTTAAAGCTCCCAACTTTGTGGGAAGAGTTTGGGGATGGCCGCTTCCTGTTCCAACATGACTGCGCACCAGTGCACAAAGCAAGGTCCATAAAGACATGGATGAGCGAGTTTGGGGTGGAGGAACTTGACTGGCCTGCACAGAGTTCTGACCTCAACCCGATAGAACATCTTTGGGATGAATTAGAGCGGAGACTGCGAGCCTGGCCTTCTCCTCTAACATCAGTACCTGACCTCACAAATGCGCTTCTGAAAGAATGGTCAAACATTCCCATAGACACACTCCTAAACCTTGAGGACGCCTTCCCAGAAGAGTTGAAGCTGTTATAGCTGTAAAGGGTGGACCAACTCAATATTGAACCCTACGGACTAAGACTGGGATGCCATTAAAATTCATGAGTGTGTACAGGCAGGCATCGCTTTACTTTAATACTTTTGGCAATATAGAGTATACGGTATCAATCAATGTATGTTCCATTATCATATTACATAGTGGCAACAAAGGTTTAACATAATACGTTGTTGGCTCTTCCAAACTTCCTTTAAGGTTTGATGCATTTCACGACCATGCTTCCTCAGGAAGCTCAGGTGAGTCACAACTGAACTGTAGTGCAACACCCTTCGCCAAACTGGACTTGAGTCCTGGCTAATACCCCACTCCCATTAAATAGCAGTATTCAGGCTCCATGGTATGTCTCAGTAGAGGTCCAAATTACAGTCATAATGGCTGGCGATGGAATCCCAACTCTACCCCCCCAACTTTGCATACCCCTGCTATAGAACGATAGAACGTCATGTAAGTGCTGGGTCTGCTGCTATCATCAATTCCAAGATGGCATAGGCCAGCATCAGTTTCAGGGCTTTTGTAAACTGAGGGAGGCTATTACTGGTACATAACATGCTTTTACTGGTACATAAATATGTTAAATCCACATATAATCTTATGGAGAAGATGTTTGTGGAAATGAATAATCTGAAGACAGGGTCTCTTTATGAGTCCTCAAGCACATACAAATATTACGAACAGCACTCTCGGATTGGGCCAAGGGAATAGGGTACTGTAGTTCTACCTCGCCTGCAGCCCTAAGAGACAGGAGGAGTGCCTGCACTTGTGAAACAAAAAACAAACGTGAGGGCGCAAGGCTAGGGGGACTATGAAACTGGTAGTAACACAGTGGAGAAAGTAAGAGGAAATGGTTCACTTACTTTAAGTGGGTCTCGGGACCAGATGGATGTGACAGTGTGTCCGTGTCCCCGCTGAGGCAATGTGAAGTGCCAGTGATGTGAGGACTGACGTCAGGCTGGGCTGCAGCTGTGGGTGGAGGAAGTCGGGCTGTGAGGTGGATGTGTCTGGGCCAGTGTCTGGGCCAGTGTCCGTGCCGTGGTGAAGATGCAGGATGGAGAATCGGCCGGGATGGTGGTGGAGTGAGGAAGGATCAGGTTGGTGAAGTAGTGGGTGGAGGCTCTGGAGCAACGTGTTTCGAGGATGTTACCTCTTTGTCAAGCTCATTAGGAATGGTGTGACGGTGGCGGGAAACCGCCGATTTAAGTGTGACAGCTATAATGACGATATCGTCTATGTAACGTCCATAGAAGACGATGTGGGACGCGAACGGATTGTGGGCCCATATGGAATGGTCCTCCCAGAAACCCATAGTTAAGTTGGCATAGCTGGGGGCGTAATTGGCCCCCATCGCTGTGCCTCTGATTTGTAGGTAGAATGACTCCAAGAATGCGAAATAGTTGTGTTCAAGTGTGAACTTAGTGCAGTTCACAATGAACTGTGCCTGTTTATAATGTAAAGTGGAATGGGAGGATAAGTGATACTGCAATGCGTTTAGCCCTACATCATGTGGTATGGAGGTGTATTTTTTGTTTATGAGTCCTCAGACAACTTCTACCGAATGGGGCATACGTCACCTTCTCCCTGGGGCCAACTGTCGGTCAAACTGGAGCACCTAGAAGGCTCTCTGGTGCACATGGAATAATCCTAATCTTCAGTCTTTGCTGCAAAAATCCTTTAGTTGGGTCACAGATGCCCCCTACAGTTACTCCCAAGAGCACTTTGCTCCTACACAAGCTGGTAGGTTTTTATTCTCCTCCCAGGACTAACCACCAGGCAACAAAAGCATTTAACTTCAGCTAGTTAAAATAGATAGGAAACAAAAACAAAAATGTATTTTGCGAAGAACAGTGTTCCCAGCAATCTGTACTTTATCACATTATCAATGTGCCATTCAGTTCTATCAACATGATGTCAACATAAGCAGCTCTTTGCCAGCTCCACCACGTCTTGTTAGTCTTTATGCAGAAAACAATGGCCTCTTTTTTTCGAGCAATTTAATAGCAGCTCCTGAGTGCACTCTTAAAAATTAGGCCTAATAGCATCCAGTGTTACATAATTAGATGCTGCTTTATGTGTTAACAATTAGGGAAACATAAAAAAATTAAAATCTTTTGAAGATCAAATTAATTATGTGATAGACTTTGAATATAAATGTTTACATTACTTTGCTGCTAATGCATTGCGTAAGTGGCACTGTTCCACTGAAAGAAAAAAAAAGTAACAAAAAAACCCACAACATTCGAACAAAAGAAGACGGCGACTGAAAATAATAGTCAAGAAAATTACACTCTATTGCTTGGAACTGCTACAAAGCAGAGAAATCTCACGCAGAGATTCCCTGCCCTACATAGAACAATCATTTCTTTCTGTAAAGGTTATTGTAATAAAAGAGACACCTGTCCAATATTGACACCTTTTGTTTCGTGGTTGTTTATAACTTGTCTGCACATAAATTATCAGTATAATCAGTATAATTATCAGGGGGGGGGGGGCAGTCAGTATAATCAGTATAATTATCAGGGGGGGGGGGCAGTACTTTCTCCAAGCCACAGTGGCCATTGTTCAGAGATGGATGTAAACTAGGACAAAGCCAACTGTGTCAATCATCTGGCCATGGAGCTGAAGATCTGGAGCTCCATGTAAATGGAGCTTAGCAGGGGCGTAACCACAGATCATGGGGCCCCATAGTAAAACTTTGATGGGGTCCCCCCACAACCTCCCTACTTTCAATGATATTAAAGTCAGGTAGCAGGAGAGCTGCCTGCATAGTCCCCCTGTACATCTGATGTCAGGTCTTCTTGATTAATAATGTCAGTGTCAGAAGTCACTTCCGCAATCCTTATTGGGGCCCTCTTCCACACTGGTCATTGCTGAGCCTGATGAAGGGGACCCTGCGTGGCCCCGAAAGCGCTAGTTTTGGTGACATGACGTTCGAATAAACAAACTCTTTGGACTGCAATACTGGTGGTGTGCTGGTAACATTTATTCACCCTTCCACGCCCAGGCCCCATAGCAGCCGCATCTCCATTTCCACTGGAGCTGAGGGTAAGACAGATGGGGATAAATTGTAAATAGGGATCAGTACTTTGCTTCCCTAAAGTAGAACTGAAGACAAAACTTTTTTCCAGTTTTGAATAGATTAAGGGAGGGTTATGACAACTGTCAATTTTTTTATCATCTGTGTCTCATTGAGGAGACTTCCTTTCACTTCCTGTCTGACAGTCACAACAAGAAGTAAGAGGAAATTCCTCCAAAGAGAGGGAAATCCTTGGTGGTCAACAGGGTCACCAGAACTAATGTCCCCATTAGAAGATTTCCCATCTATGCCTGTTCTGATGACAACCCAACATTTTGGATTTTCTTTTACTTTCATTGATAACGTTCACCAGGACAAATGGAGAGGTTGAATCTCCCTATCAGGGATATAGACAGCAATAAAAACATGACAGGTGTTCTAATCCCTCTCTACTCTATCCAAAACACAAAAACATATAGGTCATTGTCCTGCAAGTCTACATGATCTGAACTGTTTCATGGATTCAAGAGCATAACTACAGCAGGGCCCGAGTGAGAGGGATAACTTGCAAAGGCCAGGAGTGTCTATGGGAAAGGTAGCTGTTATTACTGTAACAATAAATAAATAATAAATAGGGATGTGCAAATTGTTTTGGCACTTTTGGTAAAAATTCTATAATGGCAAAATGCATTGGCGTCAAAGGTAAAGGCAAAATTAACCCCTTAGTGACCGGTGACGTCCATAGTACTCAGGGCCGGATTTACTCTCTCTGCTGCCCCAAGGCCAGGTTCCTCAATGCTCCTCCCTACCCGCCAAACACCCCGCCCCCCATGGAGAATAGCAGACCTGCAGGCTGCCTACAAGTGATCTCAGCGACATTGCCGAGATCACTTGTACAAAACGAGTGGCGGCTTCCCCGCTGTAATTTAGCACTGATTACCCAAAGCAGGGCTAAATGTAGAAAATAACTGCCAGCCCGGCACCGGAACTGCATGTCCTGGGCATTGGGAGATAGGAATTCCACACCCCTGCTGCCCCTCTACTCCCTGCTGCCCCGAGCCTGGGCTTTAGTTGGTCTTGTGGGAAATCCGGCCCCGATAGTACTGCCACCATTTTATTCTACAGAGTCTTGACTTTCAGAAAATATATAATGTTTGGGGGTTTTGAAGACATGTTCAGGCCTAAAATGTGGTTTATCACATGGGTGCAAAAAAGAAAAAAAAAAAGACTTTGGTCATGAAGGGGATAAAGTGATGTTTGGTGGTTTTTAAGAGTTTTACTTAAATAGCTCCCAATGGTTACAAAAGCTCCTTTCAATTATCTTAGACCTGGTCTTGTGCAAGAAAATGGCCTCTCATTAGGAAAACTAAAACTAAAATACAAAGGATGCCTAATGAAATAAACTAAACTACCATAATTACACCCCAAAAACTACACAGCCTCTAAACAAAGGAAAGAGTAGAATGTTTGTTTTTTCTTTCCAAGTATATTTTGCAGCAGGATCACAAAATCTGTAAGTTTGTGATTAAATCAGTTTTGCTAAGATCATACCACTCATTCCTATTATTGATTTGTAGAGCTGCACAGGGAAGCTCCCTGGAACGTGTCGCAGTCTCAGTCAAGAATGACTGTGGAAATGCACTCTCTGAAAATTACATTCTAACCAACATGACTGTGTTTGGGCAGCCATCTCTAGGTGGGAGTGGTGAAGGATGCTTTCTGTGCAGCTTTGCAAACCAATAAGGAGGCAAATCTTTCTTCTTTAGCGCTGTCTTTCTCTCTCTTTCCAAGGCAGTCTCTCCAAGCTGGACTTTCCGAATAGACTCCTAAAGAGACACTAAACTCAAGGGACAAATCTTAAAAATGCATTCAAGTACCTTAACTATTAACAAAAATGTATCTTATTTCTAACACTGTCCTTCTGTCTGGAGGCGGGGCTACTTGTGTTCCCCATGGTCCCTGGGTGTGTTGTAAAATAGTCAACACTTGGCTACCAGCTTGGTGTGGTGGCTACTTTACAACACACACAGGGACCATGGGGAACAAAAGTAGCCCCCCTCCAGAAGGAAGGACAGTGTCAGTACCAATTCAGAGATGATTGGAGGATCTACAGCCGAGTGATACACAAATAAGATACATTTTTGTTAATAGTTAAGGTACTTGAATGTATTTTTGAGATTTAACTCCGGAGTTTACTGTCACTTTATTGCCCCCAGGTCATGGCATTGTCTCTCCTATCTCTGTGTAGGGCAGCCTCCCAACATGGAAGACTTTAAAGAGCTGTTCTTTTAATAGCATGTTCCAAGTTTTCTTTATGGGTTACCTCACACACATCTTACTCATCACCATAAACATTACTTATGCAAGCTAAAAATGCAGGGTGCATCAGCACATAACCTGTATAATTCTGCAGAAAACAACATTTACATGTGAGCACTATTCTGTGCAGCACTGAGGCCCACCCAACACTGGAGGAAGGACCTGGCTTGATACATGACCAGTCAGAAGATGGCTGGATTTAATGCAACACTAAACTCAGGAGTTAAACCTGAAAAATGCATTCAAGTACCTTAACTATTAACACACACATATCTTATTTGTGTATCACTTGCCTGTAGATCCTCAACGTATCTCTGAATCGGTGCTGACACTGTCCTTCCTTCTGGAGGGTGGCTACTTTTGTTACCCATGGTCCCTGTGTGTGTTGTAAAGCAGCCACTGCTCCAAGCTCAATCCAAGGATAGAGCACAATCTAAACGTGAGATTGTAGTCCACCACAGAAGTGAGCTTGGAGCGGTGGATACTTTACAACACACACAGGGCCCGTGGGGAACAAAAGCTAAAACCTCTTTCAGGTTTCTTTTACTGTGCCCCATTAGAGATATTTCACTTTACTTCCTGTCCTTTAGACACAACAGGAAATAAAGGAAAATCTTTCCAAAGTGAAGGGAATGCCGCTCTTAGACAATTGTCACCAGAACAGTCGTCCCCATTGGAAGGTTTGCCCTTACCTCTTGTTCTGGTGCAACTCAAAATGTTGTATTTTCCATCACTTTTAGTTCCTGTGGCAATGATCACCAGGACAAATAGAGTGACGGATCTACCCAGTGGTACATAGTAATACAAACCTATCAATAGAAATTTGAAAAAAAAGGGTCACTCTCATCATTCACTGGCTGCTGAGAAATATGTATTTAATTCCAAAATACAGTAAAATTAAAGCTGAACTCGGGACACAAAAACTTTCATAGAAACATATCTACACACATAGCATAGCTACACACAATATACATGTGCTTTGTGTGCACCAAATGTGTTTGCAAACCCAGTAGCAGCGACATCATCATTATGCTGTACCCACAGTTGTAGGGAAGACCCAGCAGGCTCCTCCCACTACAGGTTTCCTGCAGAAAACTACAGGAGGGGGCGGATACAAGACCAGCCACCCTGCAGAAGGAGAGAGAGCAGCAGTGACCGGTCTTTATTACAGGAGGGGGCGGAGATAACACCAATCACCCTGCATATGGAAAGAGAGAAGCAGTAACAGGTCTTTATTACAGGAGGGGCAGAGACAAGACCAGTCACCCTGAAGAAGGAGCGAGAGCAGCAGTGACCGATCTTTATTACAGGAGAGTGCGGTGACAAGACCAGTCACCCAGCAGAAGGAGAGAAAACAGCAGTAAGCAGTTTTTATTAGAAGAAGCTCTAAGTTTCACACTGGATTACTCCACAGATCTGGAAGAAATAAACAAAGCTCACCAGGATGAATAACAAGGCTCTTGTACAACGTATTAAGACAATATTTGCTTATTCCGGAGTTCAGCTTTAAAAAAACACCTTTCTTATCGTGTCTCCAGGTCACAGAATAAAATCATAAAATACGAAGTGCACAATGCAAAAGACTGCACAGCTCTGGGCAATCAAAATAAGTATATATATTTATGCAATATATCTTTATGAGCATGTTAACCCACAAAAATAAACATGAAGTTATGATGAATTTCCACACAAACTATTAATCAAAAAATGTTGCCAATATGTCTCCATATACACATTAGAGTTTTAAGATTGTGGGCTGAACCTGCAAGTCCAAGTATAAAGCACCAATTTAGAGCACAGTGCTCAGCACTTTAGGATGCTTTTATCCTCAAAGGTCGCCCTGCAGGTAATTGTAATAAGATATTATTTGAAAAACACCTCTTCGAAGACTAAGTACTCAATGTTCAGAAACCATATATAGTAAACACCTGGATAGTGAATTGTCTCATATATTATTAGACTCCTGGAGAGTGGATTGCCACCAATAGCATGTGTCAAGATACTAGTGACTGATTTTTGCCGGTAGCAAAGAGCATTTGTTGCTCATACTGATATTCACTTCAAGTGCCGAGAAAATCCATGCATCATACATATTTCAGCATGATTGTGGTATGATAATATCCAAACTCGCATGGAAAACACCACTTAGGACAGAGTGCATTGTTCAGTGTTTTAAACTAATTAGGTGAATGCTGCAATCAGTGTTATTTGGGATATAGGATTCCCATCGAAAGCAAATAGTCTAATGTACAAAAGTGTTGCTCCTCTTAAGAGAATGCCCTGCCAGGATGATTTAAACAGCAATTTCTATACTGTAAATATATCCATACAGTTACAAGATGTACAAAAACAAACCATGAAATCCAATGAGGCCTGGAGTTTTGCTCAGTTCTATTGTTTTACTTGTACGGGTCTAAATGCTGTAGATATCAACCATAAATGCAATGGCTCTGTTGTTGAGAATGGGTCCACACAGGGGTGTCCCGAGGCCAGGTGTCACCCGGAGCGGTTAACGGGTGACACCCCGCCGTGACGTCACCGCGCATGTGCGGCGATCTTATTAATACCTGCCGGAAGCCATCTTGGTAATGGATGCCGGCAGAGAGAGGAGGGGACAGTCAACCGGCAGGATAAGGTATGCTGCTGGGTCCCCTCCTCTCCCGAGTGCCCGACTTTTCAGAGGGGAGTGACACCAAAATGACTGTCAGTCATTTTGGTGTCACCCCTCCAATGGTGTCACCCGGGTGCGGGCCGCGCCTCCCGCACCCCCCTTGTGATGCTACTGGGTCCACAGTAAGCAAAATAGCATAACATGCAGTGCAAACACACTGCCTTGCCAAAAAAGTCACTAATTGGATTCAGCTAAGCAAATAGGTAAGAGCCTTTAGTTGGTTAGGTATAGGTGCAGTTACCTTATGTGCCCAAAAAATGAGATCAGGTGGCTACCTGAATATATTGAATGACCAGGTTTTTTTTTTAAGGGATTTTTTTCTTCCCTGATGGCACATTGGCATATTCCAAGATGGCAATGTCAGGATTCATCAGGTTCAGATTGTGAAAGAATGGTTCAGGGAGCATGAGACATCATTTACACACATGGATTGGCCACCAGAGTCCAGAACTTAACATTGAGAATCTTTGGGATGTCTGGAAAAGACTTTACACAGAGGTCTGACTCTTCCATTATCACTACAAGATCTTGGTGAAAAATGAATGCAACTCTGGACTGAAATAAATGTTGTGATTGAAACAATGCCATAGCAAATTCATGCAGTAATCAAAGCTAAAGGCAGTCCAATAAAATATTAGAGTGTGTGACTTTTTTTTGGCCCACCAGTGTAAGTGTATGTCTGCTTGCAGTATGATCACATAAGGGTGGATCTTACCGAGTTCTTCAGTTATCCATATGCCTAGTAACAGAAATAATCTCTAATGGGTCCATAAATGGTACTGTTGTCACAAACTGTAGGGATACTGAGAAAAAAACTAGAGGTCTGGCTATGCGATCACCATGTTCTACTAATGTGTTTTGCCAGAAATGGCTTTATCGGAGCATGGGTGGCAAAACGCATCAGCATGATGTGTAGCCCAATCCAAAATATCACCAGTAGGGATAATCTCAGGTTTGGAACAAACCTAGTCCAATCCTGAGCTTCTCTGAACCTAGAAGGGACATGGGACCACTCACCTAATCAGATTCTGGCCAGGGCATTCCACACCCTGCAGCCGCACAGGGGTGGGATGCTTGTGCTGAAGTCATTGACCTAATATGGCCAGATGAAGTCAATGTCATTGATCAAATATAACCATGTGAATATATAAGGTCAATGACAACACTTCACCCTGCCCCTTTGATTATGTGGCTTGGGAATTCAGCCACAGCTGGTTGGGGCGGCGGTGGAAGTACCTGTCACTGTCACTGCTGTCTGAAGAAGAGGTCCTTACTGGCCTTGAAATTTGTCTTCCTGTTGGTGACAAAAACTGTCCAGTCTTCTCATCTGAACATGGTGTGCTGGTGATTTGCTTTGGATTGACACCCTTTATTCCACACCGATTGCAGCATTCACCTAAGGAGTTTACAAGACCAAGCACTACATTTGTAATTAGTGTTTTTCATGTGAGTTTAGTTATTTTCCTAAGGAAATAATGCTGACATATGTATGATGTATGTTATTTCTTGTTATTTACATATTTGCATGAGCAACAATTGGCTATTGGAAACAAGTCACAAGTATTTTGACACTTGTTAATGGAACCAATTCACTATCCAGGAGTCCAAAATAATGTAGCATCAATTTTTTGTCCTGAGCTTTAAAATTTTCTTATGGACTAAACTAATTTTATCTATAGGGTTTCCATAATATGGACGGTTGGTAAGCCGAAACAATATAAACAAATGATATGAGTGGTAGAAAAGTTGGTTGCAATAACAGCTAAATGTGTCACAGGAAACAGTTCCACTTATTTCTCAATCACCCATGTGCACTTTTTGTCTATTTAAAGACCTGATTGCTGATACAAGGTAGCAAAGATATGTATTATATTTTTCTAACTAAGGTAGGTAAGTTTGCATTCAGGAAGTCTATGAAGAGAGCCCTCTGACCACACTGCAACATTAATATTTCACATACACAGATCAGCCATAGAATGATGGCCTCCCTTGTAAGATTGAGTAGGTCGTCCTTTTGCCTCCAAAATAGCCTTAACCAGCTGAGGCATGGACCTCTGCAGGTATGCTGTGGTATCTGGCACCAAGCTGTCAGTAGCAGATCCGTAAGTCCTGTAAGTTGTAATGTGAGTCCTCCACGAAGCTGACTTTCAGTTGGATTGAGATCTGGAGTATTTGGAGGACAAGTCAACACCTCAAACTTGTTCTTGTGTTCCTCAAACCTTTCTTGAACCATTTTTGCAGTGTGGCAGGACGCATTATCCTGCTGAAAGAGGCCATTGCCATCAGGGAATAACATTTCCATGAAGGGGTGGACTTGGTCAGGAACAATGTTTATATAGGTGGTACATGTCAATGTAACATGAATTGCAGGACCCAAGGTTTCCCAGCAGAACGTTGCCCAAAGCACTGACTTGCCTTCTTCACATAGCGCATCCTGGTGCCATCTCTTCCTCAGGTAAGCAACACGCACGCACCCGGCCATCCACATGATGTAAAAGAAAACATGATTCATCACCTTCTTCCATTGCACTGTGGTCCAGTTCTGATGCGCATGTGCCCATTCTAGGTGCTTTTGGAGGGGGATACAGGTCAGCATGGGCACCCTGATCGGTCTGTGGCTAAACAACCCCATACACAACAAACTGCAATCCTCTGTGTGTTCAGACACCTTTCTATCGGAACCAGCATTAACTTTTGCAAGGATCAAAGGCTGGTCTGTGTAGTCTACAGCAATTTGAGCTATGGTAGATCTTTTATTGGATCAGGCTACACAGACCAGCCTTTGATCCTTGCATGCATCAATGAACCGTGGCTGCCCAAGACCCTTCTGTTATCTCATCGATTTTCCTTCTTTGGACCACTTTTGGTAGATCCTGACCACAGCAGACCGGGAACATGCAACAAGAGCTGCAGTTTCGGAGTTGCTCTGACCCAGTTGTCTAGCCATCACAATGTGGCCCTTGACAGAGTTGCTCAAATCCTTCCGCTTTGCCATTTTTTTTCTGCTTCCAACACATCAACTTCAGGAACAAAATGTTCACTTGCTGCCCAATATATATTCCACCCACTACCGAGTGCCAATGTAACATGATAATCAATGTTATTTATTTCACCTCTCAGTGGGCATCATTTTATCACTGATCGGTGTATATACTGTGTGTGTGTATATATATCTATCTATCTAGATAGATATAGAGATAGATAGATATATATATATATA
>NW_017306406.1:874123-889727 GCF_000935625.1 Nanorana parkeri | reverse complement strand
GAATGCAGACAACAAATGTTCTAACCCTCTAATAGCTTTTTCTTATAGACTGCAGACTCTTCCCTGTAAGTCAGCTCCTCATTAAATTGCGTGCGTCTCTTGACATGTCCCGCTTCCTGCATGAGTGATTTAATTACTTTGGCTAAAATGCTGCCCAGGAATTGAATTATTTCATTATATACACCAGCTGTGTACATGTTTGCACCTGTGCTTAATCATTTGTGACCCTTTCTTGTCCGCGGCCGTCCTTTGCATCCCGCTGGGTGATGATCTCCTTGTTAAAGGGATACGGTCTCTCGAAATATCTTGACATGTTATCTTTAAGCAGGCATTTGTGTTCTTTTGACCTTGCTGTCATCATAGGAACAATTATCGTGCATTATATCAGATGTAGTGGGCTGGCTTTTTTTTTTTACAAATTAGCATGATCTTAGGATTCATCGTTGAGTTCCTTGATCAAATCAATGCACATGGTCAGCAATTGTGTGCATTTCTAGAGGTAACTAAGCTCCTTGGAAAATTATTGTGTCCTTAAAGGAGAAATGGAGTCTCATTGTAACACAAGCCAATATGGTATTAATATTATTAAAATACTATTCTACTGGATTGTTAAGTCAATAATTTGTTTTTAATCTGTGCAAAAAAATAATAATTTTAGTTTGTAGAAGAATGGTATCCTTCTGCATCTGTAATGATCCTACTCAGAGGCGTAACTAGAAACCCCAGGGCCCCGGTGCAAGAAACCATTAAGCCCCCCCCCACAATAAAAACATGATTTTGATACCTTTTTTTTTCTTCTATTAAATAAAAAGTAGGTTTTTTTTAAACTTTCAGGGCTAGTTCAAATCAGCTCCAGTGTGTTCCGGCCGATTTAGTGCTGGAACACACTGGATTGCAACCCGACCAGCTCACTGCGTTCTGGTGTGGGAGGGGGCGTGGCGGGCATTATAGTTAATGGCACCGCGGTGCGATCGCCTGCACCGGAACGCATGGCAAATCAATGCCTGCGTGCCGTTGCGGTCAGAAAAAATAGTGCATGCAAATGGAGTCCCCTGACTGGCCCCCCCACTACAGCGTCTTCCCCATCCCTCTGTCTGAACTACGGTCTGCAAGTGTCAAAAACACTGCGTGTGGCGGGCCCTCAAATGCGACCTCTGTGACCCTGATAAATATATTTTGGAAAAAAATATATAAAATCAATAAAATCAGCAGCAGCTTCTTACTCGCTACCCCCCTTCCCCCCACACCAGACACTTACCTGACTCCTACAGGCAGCTGCTCAGCTTCCTCGTCGTCTTTGGCGGCCAGGGGGCGGGGCTGAGTGAAGAGGGTCCGTCCTCTCCCAGTCCCAGCTGAAGAATGTGCTGGATGGCGGTGCCTGCTGTGTCGGTAGCGGCCCCGCCAGGCAGACAAGTGAAACACAGAGGCGCCTCTCTATCCCCGCACAGCCGCTCGTACATGCAGAGCGGCGGGGGATGGAGCGGCGCTATCTGGAGGGGGGGACATGAGGAAGATTTCGGGCCCTCTGCTTCCTCTCTGCCCCCCCCCAACATGCGGAACGTTGCGACCCTGGTAGTTCCGCCAGTGATCCTACTGCTTCTCCCAGAAATGTGAAGGCAACTTGAACTCAACTTGCAAGCAGCCTGTTGAATGGAATCCCAGCATCCCCAGCAGTGTTCCTAGATGTACTGCACTCGGGTTTCATCTTTATTATGGAGGATTCTCTTCTAACCAACCGCTCAATGTTTGCAACTCCCCGCTGCCAATCCATCCATTGGCTTCCAATCACTCAAAGGATCAAACGTAAGATATTAACAACCATTTACAAAGCCATCCAAACTCATCTCAAAGTATCACCCTAACCGTCTTCTGCAATCCGCCCAAGACCTCCTGCTCTCTAGCTCCCTCATCAACTCCTCCCATGCTAGCCTCCAAGACTTCTATGGAGTCTCTCCCATCCTTTGGAACTTCTTATCCCAACCTGTCCAGCTATCTCCTACTCTGTCTGCAATCCCTGAATTCTCATCTCTTCAGGGAAGCCTATCCCACCTCAACCTAACCACTGGATGATCATGTTCTCAAACAACTGATCCCCACAAAGCTACCACCTTTTATAGCACTTGCCCCTCCCTCTAGAGTGTAAGCCCTCAGGGGCAGGGCCCTCCTTTCCATCTTGTCTAGGTTTGTATTGGAACTGTAATGTCTTTCTTATATTGTAAAGCGCTGTGCAAACTGTTGATGCTATATAAATCCTGTATAATAATAATAATAATAATAATAATAATAATAATAAAACAATGCCATGGTGAAATAATCATGTGACTATAGTGAAGTTAATGCATTAACATACAAAACAAAGTCAGCAAGTGCTTTAGAACAACCTTTTCAGCATTAGGGGTTAGTGGAGTGATTTTGGTGCTGATTCATTAACTTTGACACATTTCACTAAAATGAAACTTCTTAATTTCGCCTTTTGAGCTGCTTAGGCAAAATTTGCTTAAAAGACCCCCAAAAAACAAAACTTTCTCCGCATCAATAATGACCCTGTGATAGTGAAATCTGTGCATATTGATGGTGGTATCTGGTGTTTCACGTCCGATTATATGGAGAAGTCAAGATACCGTATTTTTCGCTCCATAAGACACACTTTTTTCCCCCAAAAGGAGGCAAAGCCTGCGTCTTATGGAGCGAATACCTATTGCCCGACACCCGGGACATGCAGTTTTGGGCGCCGGGCGAGTAGTTTATTTTTGTACATTCAGCCCTGCTCCTGACATGCAGAGATGGATGTACAGTGGGAGCCGCCGCTCGTTTAATACAAGGGATCTAATGGGCGGCGATCGTGTCCGCCCCCCGCCGTGGTTTTCGAGGGGTCCCGCGCTCCTCTGGGGGACCTGACCCGTCACGGTCCCCCATAGGAGCTCACCATAGAGCCCCTTGAGCAGACGAAGAACGTCGTTCTTCGTCTGCTCTGTGTGATTACTGAGACAGCGCCACCTGTCTCAGTGGTCACTAACTGCAGCTTCTGTGACAGAACTTCTGTCACAGAAGCCCTGCGTCCTATCGTCTGGAGCGTCTTATAGACCGCAAAATACGGTAATCAAATATTAAAGGTATGAATTTCATGGTTTAGTATATCCCATAAGGAAGTGAGTTCATAGTGTGTAGAGATCAATAAAAACAAAGGAGAAAGATCAGAGGAAAGAAAAGAAAAAGCTAGAGGAAGAGAAGAGAAGTCAAAGAAAGAAAAACCTCCTTTATTTCTCCTTCCACAAATATATTTCAGCAAAAAAATAAAATTGTGCTAAAAATGTCCCACTTTAGCCACAATTTCAGGGAAATCATCCCCATGCAAAGTCTAATGAACACAATCAGATAAAGATCTGCAGGAAATTTTGCAGGTACCTTTACATTTGATGTGCCTAACCTAGAATTAAAATTAAAATACATTTAAAATGTATTGTTAGTCATATGTTATTCCTTACATAAAAATTCAGTTACACAGCTACTAATGATTGTAGATAGATAGATAGATAGATAGATAGATAGATAGATAGATAGATAGATAGATAGATAGATAGATAGATAGATAGATAGAGACATAGACAGAAGAGCATGGACAGAGACATGTATACATGGAGAGATGCTGGTCAGCAGTGACTTTGAGGAATGGGCATAGATAGACATTGATAGATCCTCACACCTAGGTGAATTCTCAATAGAAATCAGTGAATAATAGTATTTAAAACGAAATGAAACTAAACAAATTTTTTGGCAGTACACATGTCTAGTGAATAATGGAAAATCTGCTCAGTTGGTAGTTCAGTGGATTAGAGTTCATGACTCGCTCTATTGGGTTAAAAGTTGATAAGTCCAACATGTTAGTGAACTGATAAAAAGTGGTTCGAAGAAAGTGTAGAGTAGCTGTTGGGAATTTAGGATAGAAACCCCTCCAGGGTAGCAAGTGCAGCAAAGGCACCCATAAAAACTTTTATGCTGGTAAGGGCGATTTATTATGTAAATATGAGGAGTGCAAAGGTATTACTGCAAAAGAAAGTGTTTATTTGATCAGAAATTCATAAAAGTGATAAAATAACTCCTAAGCGCCACCAAGTGCTAGCGACTCCTATTGGAGCTGAAGATATTTAAGTGATTCCTGAAGAAGTGGTGAATCTATACTATGAAATGCATTGATGGTGCAAATACACCACCAATATGAATTGCCCCGACATGTCCAATCTGAGGAATCTATACTACGAAATGCATTGATGGTGCAAATGTTCAATCTGAGGACACCTCTCCTGCTCTAAAGACACATATGCAGCAAAAAGGGAATTGGGGTTTAGTGAGGCCCTCACTGAACCCCAATTCCCTTTTTGCTGCATTGATGGTGCAAATAACAATTTTTAAAGAGTATCTATGGTCAAAAACTAACAATAAATATGTATTTCTGTTATGAATGTCCATATGTTTTATCCCACTCCTAAAAACCGTATCAAACTAGAAATTTAAAAACGTATTTATTTATTCATATTTCTTTAATCATACTTTTGATCAATTTGTTTTTGTTGCAAGTCTTATATTTATATTATATATCTTATGGCAATAGAGTTTTTTAAGTTTCCAATTTTGCATCAGCACTAAGTCACTGTGAGGAAAAGGGTCCTGGAATATGCCCATCAGGATCAAGAGGCACCATGGTCAAAGATCTACATGAAGACAAATACAATCTCCAGAATATTTATATTTCTGTCCGGTTGCAGAATCCCCTTTGCTTTCTGGCAACACCCCCAATGTAAGTAAATATCCTCATCCATCACCAAAGCCATATTTGACTTTGGAACTAATTACTTAGGCCTTGTTCACACCAAGCGCGTTCCGGGAACAGAGCAGTTACAGACCGGATCAAAACTGCATCCAATGTATTCCAATGGTATTTTGGGCTCTAGTTCACAATGCAGCCTTCAGGTCGAGAGCATGTAAAAAAACTCCAGCAAGCCCTATTTTACCTGCTCTGGAACACTCTGGAATGCATGCAAACGCATCAAAAATGCATGCAAACGCCCTGGAACACACTGAAAGTCCATTTAAAAAAAAAAAAAAAATTTTAACCAAAAACGGCCCGGAACGCTTCAAAAACGCGACAACCCACTGCACTGCCTGTGCAGAAACTTATGCAGCTCTGGTCTACATTTGGTGTGAACAAGCCCTAAATCAAACTAACTAAGGGACTGGAGGATCAAAGCTATGAGACAAGGTTGCTAAAATTAAACTTGTTCACGCTGGAAGTTAGGCGATTAAGGGTGGACATGATTTTAATGTACAAAATGTTTAGTGGTGGTAGTGGCAAAATCTCCACCTAAAATTGGTGGAGAAAAGATTTAATCACAAAGGGTGTAGGGACTTCATTTCAGGCAGAATGTTTAACTTTTTACACTCTTTGCCACAATCAGCGGTATCAGCAAATAGTATTGAATAATTCGAAAATCAATTAGATACCTTCCTCAGCGTCCATAACATACAGGGGTACAGGTACCCTTAAAAACTAAGACTACACAGGGACTCACATACACACACAAGCACGTACTACACACACACAAAGGTTGAACCCGATGGGCCTGTGTCTTTGTTCAACCTCAAATACTATGTAACTTTAATGCCTATATAAAAGAATCTATCCCCTGCTTTCCTTCTCTTTTCTTTCTACTCCTTCCATTTTTACAGAATCTCACCTTAAAATGTAGAGCAGCAATGTCCCCTCCCCCCCTGAGAGTCATTTTAATGAAGTTGATTTTGATTGAGGTTAACACAC
This sequence comes from Nanorana parkeri, assembly GCF_000935625.1. NCBI lineage: Eukaryota > Metazoa > Chordata > Amphibia > Anura > Dicroglossidae > Nanorana > Nanorana parkeri. The sequence goes on along the minus strand of NW_017306406.1, from coordinate 883,915 downwards.
CTAAAAATCAATTTGTGATTAGGTTTTGGAAAACTGAAGCAATATTTTCTTCAGCTGAACATTGCCTAAAACCTAGGTCAATTCAAGACTTCTCAACAATATTGCTGCTGAGCTTTTTCCCAAAAGAAATGCACACCCAAAACCTGTATGTAAATTCGTATCTACTTTCTCGCATCAACAATCAAATCTAGACTTTCAATATGTTTGAAGTTGATCAATGGCTTTGGGAAACTTTTTAAAATCGGCTATACATTTTACATCAACTTTTCTCTGTGAAAGAGGTCAATGATGGGTGATACAGCATAAGCAGCATGGGATTTTCAGCACCAGCAGCAGGTGTTTTCAATGGAAAATGGAACCATTCAGCAGGTAGGCTCCCTGTTCACAGCAAAAATGTTGCTTTTCCATTGTATCATCCAGTGTATCTTCAATGCTTGATTGAACAGGGAAACCATTGTGCGAGCATTTCTGTGACATTGGGGTGGTTATAACATTTCTTTAGTCAGTGCTGATGTTTTCTTCCATTGATGCTCATGGGCCTCTGTGCCTTGCTTTGTGTTGGTATGCCAAGAGACACACTTATTTTCAAGCTTGATCCCTAAGGTCAACTTTTAGCTTCTGCATACACTTTCACATTCACATCACACATGACATTCATCTTATGTGTTATTCCTTTGGAAAAGCATTTTTTTTCCAATATAGAGCATGAGTGATTGACAGAGCGGGCTACCTGGGGTTGAGGGTTAACAGTTCAAAAGCCAGAGGATGAAATAATAGATCAGAGAATGGAAAAGTAAAGAATAATGCTATTTATTTCCACATAGAAAGGTAATGTGATCCACTTGTGGTAAATAGGAGGAGCATTTATGGTTTGGTCCCCAAAGCCTCCTGGTCCAGAATGCATCCTCCCACCGGATAAAAGCACAGTTCTATTGGCTAAAAAAGTCTATGACTTGTAAAGGCTTCATGTCCATAGCTGATTAGAAGCACCTGGCCGTACTCGCCCAAGAAATACGCTGAACTAGGCAGTGTGCAACCCTAATCTGCTGCATGCATGAGCCCTTTAGAAGGCAAATACACTGACCAAGAAAAAAATGTAAATATTATGTTGGGCTGCCTTTAGCTTTGATTACGTTGCATCATTTTGATAAGCTTATGAAATGTCACAACATTTGTTTCCCTAATTTTTCACCTAATGATGATGAGTCGGACCACTGTGTAAAGTCTTCTCCAGACATCCCAAAGATTCTCAATGGGGTTAAGGTCTGGACTTTGTGGTGGCCAATCCATGTGTGAAAATTATGTCTCATGCTCCCTGAACCACTCTTTCACAATCTGAGCCCGGTGAATCCTGGCATTGTCATCTTGGAATATGCCCAAAGTGCCATCAGGGAAGAAAAAAATCCATTCATGGAAAAACCTGGTCATTCAGTATATTCAGGTACGTAGCTGACCTCATTTTTTGGGGACATAATGTTGCTGAACCTAGACCTGACCAACTGAAGCAACCCCACATCATAACACTAAATCCAGGTGGTGACTATTTTTGGGGCCAGGCAGTGTATATTTCTTTTATAATTAAGTTTCACAGTTACAATTAAAGAAGACCAAATATTCTTGCCTAAGCCCACTTTTGACGGTATGTTTATACTCTACAAGCTTTCCGATGGTCCTGAATCTCTTGCTTTTAGTATATTTACTCTGTCTTTTCTGCTTAGAGGTTATTTTGTAGTTGAGAAAAAACAAGCTAAATCCTTCCTTTATCAATGACAAATTAAATGAGAAATACGCGTGGAATAATAAGAATGACTTTTCCCCCCCAAGAGGCTGAACGATAACCTCTTCATTAAAAAACTCATCATTGTCCTCGTTCAAACAAATTCTGTGTTTTTTTCCCCCTCTCTCTCTTTCGCTCTTTTTGAAATGTGATAACAAGGGCATGCCAACGAGAGGGAAATACAACGTTGCAACAACAATCACAGCTTTATAAAAATGACTTTGCCAATAATCTGGTATCATTCTCATATTTTAAAATTACTCCTCTAACAATAGCACAAGCTCACTACACCGCTAGAACCAATCAGGCTAAACTGACGACCTCATCGATTTCTGAAGACTTATGTGTTTGTTTAATAAGAAAAATGTAAGCAGTGAGGGAACCTGATCATTTTAAAGATTGTATTTACTTTTCTCAAAAAGCCAAACTGAATTATGATTAATATGAAGACTAGCGTAGGTTGCATGCAGAATAGGTTTGGCGTGGAGAGCTTGCCAAGTCCTTCACTGAAGGAATGAATAGCTTAGCATTAACATGACAAAATATTTTCTCAGTACGCTGGTGGTTTTGTTTTTATGTTCATTTGTAGACAAACCCTTCGAAGTGTTGGCAGGATAATTGGACGGCTGTGCAAATTCCAAGGCAGCGCTGCCAGACTGAGGCTCCCTTAATGCAGTCTGTGGTGCTGTCTCTAAATAAGCGAGATATTACAAAGGATGGCACCGTAGGGAGTCCATTTTGTTTTACTATAATGGATCCTTAAATAATGTAATTTAGCCAAACACACCACTAAATTATGCTTCGGCTTACCTCTGTTTTTGTTTCCCAGTGTACGATTTGGCTCTAAGTAACAGAGATTAATGGACCCGTTGAACACTGAGAAAGAACCAGACAATCGTAAAGAAGAACTTGGTCTAAATAAAGGTCTGTGAGTTATGTTGGTTATAGACTGTCATAGTTACTAATCTACCATGTTCAAGTGTTGTGAGTCTCTGTCTACAACAGGCACTTCCCCCTATTGCCTGGAGTGTCAAAGTTGTATCAGGTGGCACGTCATATGATCATAAATTCTATTTAAACTCAAGCAGGATGCATGATCACATCTCAAACATTTAGTACAGGGGTAGCCGAACTCTAGCCCTCCGGCTGTAGTGAAACTACAAATCCCATGATGCATCTCTCTCCAGGAGTCATGTCTGTGGCTGTGAGAATCTTGTAATGCCTCATGGGATTTATAGTTCCACCACAGCTGGAGGGCCGGAGTTTGGCTACCCCCACTCTATAAATGCTACCTAATGTCAGTCAGTCAATATCCATAGTGCAGCTTCTGCACGTATTGATGCACAAGCAATTGCGCATAAATATGTGCAAAGAAAGTGTTACGGTACCAATATTGCACACGCAAATGCGCATAAACATACCAATGCGCCCATCCGCAAGTCATGGCGCACAAGCGCTGACGTGTACACGCACATTCCTCCCAGTGCTGCCAAACGAGCTATTTAAGTATGCTTGTTACACTTGCACTTTGCTGAGAGATCTTTAGCTGTTCCATGCTATTGTCTGACTACTCCTGAATCTGTGTTTCACCGTGCTTGTTTCCTGATCCTGCTGTCTGCTGCCTGCCCACTGGCCATTCTTCTGGATTCCCATTTGGTACTGCTCTGCTCACATGTTGCTGACCCCGGCATGCCTTCTGACATTGCCCTGCTTCTTGACTTTGTACTTCACCTGCCCCTGCAAGTTACCGACCCGGTCTGTCTCTGATTCTGCTTCTTCTGCCAATCCTGGTGCTACCCACTCACTGCTGGCATCCTCATCTGATGGTCGGCTTCTTCTACTGCATCCAAGGTCCATATTTCTGCACCATCTACCCTACCGTCTACAGCATCAGCTTCAGGCACTCCTGCCTCTCTCAGTCGGCAGACCTTCTGTTCCATCTCCAGGGGTACTCAGACAGGAGCTGCAAGGGGAGGACTTCCTGATCACTTCAGGCTCATACCAAGGTACGTGACACCTAAGCTACCGGACTTGAGCTACTCTGAGCTATACACTTTGGTTTAAACATTACCCTTGGCAACTAATGCAGACTTTACTTCATTTGCAGCCCCACTGCTCCTCAGCTTCACCTACAGTCTCTATCCATTGCACCCAGAACTCTGCTGCACTTCTGTAACTATACCAAACTCTGATGTACTCGCAGTCCCGCAGAACCTCGGATCCACCTGCAGTCCAATGAACTTGCAACCCTACAGCACCTCTGTAACTATCACAGACTCTCATGTGTAGCACCTGGAATACACCTGCAATCTCTACTGCATCCAAAGTTTCAAATCTCTGTTGCCCCACCTCAGCAGCCACAGTGCGTGCGGTAATTACAGTCTGAACCTCCACTGCATCTTCTCTGCACCCACAACCTTCAGACTCACCCCCACTTTCAGCTGCACAGTTACCTGTGCCTCTCTCATGTTTTAGTTTACCAGCACCTACCCTCCTCTATGACTGGGAGTACCTTTTGAATGACCTGAGGGTAGCCTGCAGCTAAGTTTAAACATCCATGAAGGGATCCCTGGTGGAACATCAGCTATCTTTTGGACTAGACTCACAGGGAAAGCAGCCACATCAAGAAGCAGGGTCTCAGATCCTGATATAGAATAAGAGAAGCCCATGTGCAAAGCAAAGAGATGGTTAATGAGTTGCTTGCCTTCACCAAATATAACCATTTGTAATAAGTTTGCTATTTAAAGTAGATTTAAAGTCCAAACTTTTATTTTTCTTAATTTTGGATATGGTATAGAATGGTAAAATATATCTAAGCCCCCCCCCCCCAAAAAATGTAATCTATTGCAGATTACCAGTCCTTAGATGTGATGGTAGTTTTCTTACCCCATCTTCTATAATTTACCTAAAGATTGTCTATTGTATTCTGTTGGTGTGCACTAAACTTCATTTAGTGTATTGTTTTGCAAAAAATATTGATTTGTTAAAGGAGAACTATGAGTTCTAAGCCGACCTGTGACAATGAGACTGTCACAGGTCGGCTCAGTAGATCGGGAGGTGAGGGAAAACATACCGGGTTCCCTCACCTCTCAATCCTGTCACGGCTCTCTGCCGTGACAGGGGGAGGGGCTGGATTCCCCTCTACCCGCTCCGATCTGCCAGCGCTGACTGGCGGAACGGACTGGGGAGGGGGCGGGTACAGCTGGCTCTGCCTCTAGGTAGGCAGAGCCAGCTGTCACTCACGCAGCTGGGCGGATCCCGTCATCTACGTCGGGATCCGCTCCAGGTGCGACGTCTCAGTATACCGCGAGCTGTAGCTCGCGGTATACTGAGCTTAGGGTAACGGGAGGACGCTAGTGTGTGTCCTCCCGTTACCCTAAGGAGAACTATGGGGAAAAATACTGACCCCATAGTTCTCCTTTAAACATTTGCACACATACCAAGCAACATAAAATCTGCAACTAGCATTTGATTTATTCTGCAGTGGCTCTGCTATCAGAAATATATAATTGTTTGCTTATCAGTCTACTGCTTCTCTTTTCAATGTCCAGTCACAGGCTGGGGGAAGGCTGAGTCCTGTAAGTGTTACTTAAGCAGAGATGAGGCTGAGCTTGGTGTGAAGTCAGTTTGCCTGATTCTGCCCAAGCTCAGAACTCTGACCATCACCCACACCTCCCGACCCAATCAGTTGCAGGGAGGGGCATTTTTATTCCCTGTAGATATACGTCACAAAGGGGCAGGGAATGCCACCACTGTTTGGGTTGGGAGGAGAGGGTGGTGGTCAAAGTTTTGAGCAGGCTTGGGCAAACTCAGTCAAACTGGCATTACACCAAGTCCAGCCTTATCTCTACTTAACAGCAGCAGAGTCTGACAGGGCTTTTCTGTATGACAGTGCTTTGTAAATCTCAGGACTGCATTGACAGAAATATAAATCCTTATATGCATTTAATTTAGCTGTTTGCCTGATGTTATTTTATTAAGGAGTAAAATGTAAAAAGGTTATACTTAGACATTCTGTTGTTAGAGTTAGAGAACATTGTTTCATGGCGGTGCTTTGATTTATTCTATTGCCAGGGATTGAATCAATTTCTTTTTCAACCTAAAACCAGCTTTGCCACTTGGCAAATGTGCCACCGAAACCAACATCAGAACCAAATAGGATTGTAGCTTAAATAGACTCAAGCTGTTTATCTAGGCCAGACAATGCGCATTTACAAATAGCATCCAACTCCTTCCTTTCTTAATGGACCTAACAAACCATTGAGAGCTCACATAAATCCTTCTTAAAATGAGAATAGGAAAAGATCATTTAAATTGGCAATTTCTTACCATCTTCTCATTAAAGTAATAGTCCACTTGTAAAAAATGTTCACAAAATCACCAAAAATTATATATTTTTTAAATTAATTTGCACAAATTAAATGTTTGCATTCAGGCCTGCAAAGCATTGAAACTGTAATCAGTGCATTGCAGATGCAATGTAGAGGCTCGTGCATTGCTTATCTCCAGCCTCTGGTCCCTATGGAAGTATGGATCTTCAATTTTAGGGGCTGGTGGTAGTAAAACACATACTACAAATATGGCAACATCACCCTACTTGTGCAGAGTGTGATCTGTGAGTCCCTCTGCCATGTTGCCAGATGGGTCTTGCAGCATCCTCGCTGATGGTTCTGTTGGAAATGTAACAGCAAAAACTGACATGTACTGCCAGGAATATGTCTTTTGAGCTGTAGATGGCAGTATAGAGCAATGGTAGTCTCTCTACATGCATGCTTATCTATGATACACTTCTATCTATATGTTTCCTGCACAATGCTGTTTTCTAAGCAAATAAAACTTAATTTTCCATTCCTCAACACCTCAGCACTTCATCTAAACACAGAACCAACAAGTTATGGGCCCAGGCACTAAACAGAACATCACAAGCCAACCAGAGCCGCATCCAAACTACTGAAAGATGGCAGGTATGAAGTTTTCAATTGCACAGCTCAACAACACCAACTACCAGCTATGGAAGTTCAAGCTTGAAATGCTGCTAAGCAAAGATGACTTGTGGCAAGTACTGAGTACAGACAGCCCCACTAATGGACCCATGGAGGAATGGGGCAAGAAGAACAGGCAAGCAAAAGCAATTATAAGTCTGCTAGTGGAAGACGACCAGCTCATCCACATCAGAAAAGACAATACAGCTAAAGGTATGTGGACTGCATTACAAAAACTGCATGAGCATTCATACCTAAACAGTAAATGTTATTTGCTATGCAAGGCCTTTAAGATGAGGCTAGAAAAAGGCAAGGAAATGTGTGAACATGTGAATGCCATCCTGGAAAATGTAGAACAGCTATGTGCAATTGGAGATAAATTGAAAGATAACCACATGGTGGCATTACTGCTATGTAGCCTTCCAGAGTCATACATTGCTCTTATTAACGCTCTAGAAACTAGACCTGAGCAGGAACTAACACTAGAATATGCAAAAGGAAAATTAATAAATTAAGTAAAGCCTAATTCAGCATTTCTCAAGATCTCAGTGCTTCATCTAAACACATAACCAACAGGTTCCACCTAAATGAATGATATGGCTGTGCGGGAAGAGCCATGCACAGTCATGCAAAATTAAAATGACAACAGAATGTTGAGCCCTAGAAGCACTCCATGATTCAGGTTAAAATGGGGGGGGGGGATTTAGGGTTGGGGGATGTTGTATCAAACTATGTTTCATGTTACACCCTATATATGGACATAATACATGGTCTAAAAGATGGACTGAGCCTTTCATGTTTTATTTTTTAATAGATGATCATAAAAGCTGAACTTTAGGAATTATCTTGTTTGCAGATTTGCATTGTTCAGCTTGGCTCGGTGTAAGTATCCATATCTGATCTCCATGGGTGTCAGGGTACCAAGAAACCAGACATAAACTTAAAGTGCAGGTTTGAATAACAGGGGTTCATTGAAAACCACAATGGAGAAAGTCCAGGACGTTGTTGATGCCAAGCCAGAGATCAGATGCCAAAGTGGGGAGTCAGCTGAATCTGGTCAGGGACCACTGAACGGAATAAATGGAAACAATAGCCAGAGTCAGGAACCAGGAGATCAGCCAGCTAGAACCAGGGTCATACACAGAGAACAGGAACAACAGCAGAGCACATGAAAGATCAGAACACATGCAAGGGTAGAGACTGAATGGACATGCTGATTGTTAAATAGTAGACTGATGTTGCACTATCATTCTGAGACAGGAATTTGTCAGGAGTTTTGCTAGAAGTTGCAGAATGATGATGTTTATGGATTTGGTCATAAGAGGGTGCCAAAGAGGAACGACTGTGTCAGACACACTGCAACACAAGACACACTGTAGCCACGTGGACAAGTAAGGGTAAGAAACCCTGACAATAGGACTGCTGGGGATGCTGACAATCAATCCGTGCTATATACAGTGATAGCTATGATCTTCTGGCAGCTGCTCCAATGGCTTCCCCTCTGCACACTGAGCACAGTGAATAACACGCCATTCAAAAAAATTGCTTGCTAGTTGTGGCAGGAATGGAGCACATGTAACAATTGTTTTCTATGTGCCCTAGGGGTGACTGGCGTTGATGGGAAATATACTACTGTATGTGTGAAAGGGCCCCTATTAGCATTACCTCACACAGAAAGGTGGCAAATCCAGATGCTTGGTGGCTAGCACCTCTGCCTTATAGCCCTTGGGGGTCCCCAGCTGGAATCCCGGTAAGGAAATTCTCTGCATGGAGATTGCATGTTGCATGCTCTCCCTGTACTTGCATGGTTTTCCTCCCACACTCCAAAGACACACTGGAAGGCTAATTGGCTCCTGTCTAAAGCAGCCCTAATATATAAGATAGAAGCCTTAGATTGTAATCTATCGAGGTGAGAAAGTAAATGTACAATATATGTAAATTGTTGTCCCTAAAAAATAATTTTAATTTATTGCAGCTAATACAGGTATTGATAATGCGGATTAAGGTGTTCTGTAAGGATGTAGATCCATAGATTCATAGATTTGGGGATTCATACTGAAATACATTTTTGTTTTACCTCTTACATTCAGAAAGCCCGTCTCTTTGTTCAGCGCCTAAACCTTATGCTCAGCTAGCTCCAATTTACATGTATCGATCTTAAAACTTAAAACTGAATTGCAGAGCATCTAGGTTAATCAATTAACGAGTGTTAGAGCTAAGCTGACCCTTGTACAACAATACTGCTCAGTAATTTCACTTAAATTAGCAGCAGGCGGATCAATACATGTTTAACTGGCTTTATATAGTGTACAATGGTTGCCAGGCAACCGGCGGGCGCCCACACGGACCCAGGCTCGGCTCTTGTTGTGGTCTATTTAGGAATGTCCATGCCGTATCCTCCTGTCTTTCATTGTTTCCCCGCCGCATTGCTGAGCGAATGTGTCGGTAGTGGCAGCTTCCTAACGCAGCTGTCTGCCGGAATGTTACTGTGTTTCAAGGAGGTTAATAGGCTTCAAGTTTTTTTTACTTCGTCTATCGATTGCTGAACTGCACGGTTTGAGAGAAATAAATAAAGAAGAGTATTTGCCTGCGTTCTATCGGCAACGGGTCAGTTTTTATAAAGGGTCTTAGGAAGTTACGCATTAACGATCGGCCATTGCAGAATCAATTTGGATGTTTTTGTGGCTGATGCAAAGCCGATGCTGACCCGGGACGCCTGGGCCATTTCACTTTAATTCCTCAGTTAACACTTTTACAATGTCAAGTGTATCTAAATGTTGGGCTTAATGCCTGTTCACCTTTCCTTTGTTTAGTCTCCTTTCCTCTGCTTCCAACAATGTGCAGGCATCCCAAAAATACAGCTAGAGAACTCCGGAAATGAGATTGATAGCAGAGAATTGTCACTGATGATATATGACTATCACCAGTATTAGTCCTGAATGAATTATGCACTCATTAATACAGCAATAGGAGAAGAAGCCGGGTGAAAGAAGTGCTTGTATGAGTTGCAGGAAGAAATGTTATATATATATA
>NW_017306406.1:853820-874105 GCF_000935625.1 Nanorana parkeri | reverse complement strand
ATATATATATATATATATATATATTGTGGCACTGCGTCGCACTGCCATGCAAGATGCTGGCAACGCAGACACCAAGGACTCCAGGAGGCAAGTTCTTGCACTGGGAAAGAGCTGACTTTGCATAACAGTCCTTTCTTTTTGATGGACCCATCACAGCAGACACTCAGTTTGTGCGATCCAAAGCACTTATGCTCACTCCAGTAAAATAGAGCACTGCTCCTTTAAGAGTCTCAGTTGTCTCATTCAGCATACAGTTCACAAGAACTTCTTTTGCAGAGACTCTGGTCTCTGCCCACGTCATATAGCAGGCACACTGCCCCTTTAATGTCAGTCCTTTACATTCAAACAGCTTCTGCAAGAGGTAGCGCTGCCTGCCCGCATTCGAACACCACTTGTGACGTTGGGGAATTTAGCACAAAAGTCTTCAAGCCGTTTTGAACATAAACAGAACAGTCTTTTATTGCTTCCAGAGCAGAAACATAACTTCATCCACCATAATACACGGTCCACTTGTATTCTAGAAAACAGAACACATAGGGGTCTATTCACGAAGCTGCCGAGGGCAGCCGAGTGAATGACCGATCTGAAGTGAAGTGAGCCGAACACTGTTCGGCTATTCACTTCAGGCTGGTACGGCTGATTTCAGCCGCACATCGGCTGAAATCAGCCGTACATCGGCTTTCTTCGCATGGCTTCGGGTCGGCTGAACATGCTCAGCATGTTCGGCCGACCCGAAGTTCAGAAGGAGTTCGTAAGATCACGGCTGGCTCCGCCCAGCTGTCAGAAGCAGGCTGTCGGCCGGCCAATGGCGGGCCGTTCGTCCAGCTTCGGCTTTCAGCACGGCTCAGCCGAGCCGATGCATATGCGTTCGGCTCGGCTGAGCCGCTCGGCCATGATTGGGAGCTGTACGGGCTATTGTGTGTCCTCCTGACCCCTGAACATCCCTGTTCCTCTTCCCAGCTGGAGCTCGGAACCTTAGCCAGCACCCTTCCCATAAGGGTGCTGGCTAAGGTGTGCAATTAGGTGCTGGCCACTATTAAACAATGGACCCAGTAATGGAGATGTCATCCCTCCCAATTCTCTTAGAAATCTCCCAGTTCCAGGATCCAAAAATCCTGGGAAGAGCTGCAGAGTCAACTCTTTCCCAGTGCAAGAACTTGCCTCCTGGAACCTCTCAGCCCCCCTGGCTGAGTACAGCTCTGCATTGTACCAATGTGCCAGCTCTGCATTGTACTAATGTGTTGTTCCACTTTTTCTGGCGGTCTGTCCATATCTCTCTGCTTTACACTCTCATCTTTCCTTCCTTGGTTCCCTCTGTCTTTCCTTTAAACAGCCCAATGAAAGTCACAGAAATAAACATGTAGTCAAATGTTGTACTTACAACTTCCATTGTCATAGTTTTACCTCCACTTCCCTATTGCCGTAGCTGAGCAGGGTGTCTAAACATTACTGTGCAATCCAATAGACATCAGAGTTAGACACCGTGCACTCAGCAATTAGCACTTAGTAACAGACCTGGTCTGGTGTGCCCCTTCTTTTCCTCTACAATACCAGTATGTGTAAGGACACTAGTGCTGATGGGTGTAGCTGTTACTCAGCTCTGCTAGCCTAGAACACTGGAAGGGTAGGAAGGGAAGCAGCAACTTCATTGAGAGAAAAAAAGGTATTTTAAAGAAGGACTTTGGGCAAATAAAATCTTTTAGCTCCCTAGACAAAATGACCACTTAACCCTTGCAGTGGTGGGGAGGTAGCCCCACTGCAAGGGTTAAGTGGCCATTTTGTCCAGGTATCTAAATTAACAGAGTGATACACATCCGGAACCATGATCCCAGATGGCTTCTAGACCAGTCCATTCAGCCTCCCTCCCCCTCTACTCCAGCAGTCTAAGGTCCAGTGAGTCATCACATACAATACAGTGTATAGAACATGAGGTCGCCGAGGGACCTTCCATCGCTGGAGCGAAGTAGGAGGCAGGCTGGAGGGACTGATACAGCAGCCAGCCAGATCTGATGCTTGGGTGATTATAACTCTGTTATTTTAGTTTCCTAAACAAAATGAGCACTTAACCCTTGCTTTGCTGGGGTAGCCCCCCTGTGGGGGTTAAGATTTTATTTGCCTCACGATCTTCTTTAAGAGAGTTCCAGAGTCACAAATCTTGACATACAGGTGCTAGGATTATGAAGTAATTCAAAAGTAAAAAGTTACTGTAGGCCTTAAAGAGACACTGTCACCTGACCATTTAAATTAAAGTAAGGGTGCCTCCTGATAGATGACCCCCCCTCATTGCTCCCTCCCTAACAAAAAATACTACATTTGCATTCCCTCACCACCTACCTGCTTCAGGAGTCCACACTGGTAAAGGTCTGGTGTTATATTTCACCCGTGTGAATGATGCCTTTGGCCCCTCCCTCACCCCACATGATAATATTCCTATCTGGTGACTGGCTGCTTAGAATGGAGTACTGGTAAATGAGGAAGAAGACATGCCCCCCTATACCCTGCTCCATTATCCCACCATACCCTACTCCCTAGTCGTGCTCCATTAGATAAAAGGAGCTGGGGCTCCAAAGGAGCCAGGAATTGTTGAAGAGGCAGGGATTGGTGAGTATACTTTGCTAGGCCGTAAGCTATCAGTAGTTTTTGTTACTTTGCTCTGAATGGGCAAAGAGACAATGAGGGAAATTTATCAAAACCGACAGAATGCGGAGCAGCTGACCATGACAACCAATCGGCTTTTATCTTTAACTTTGAAAGCTTAACTGAACAGACTGAAGAGAGAAGCTGATTGGTTGCTATGGGCAAAGACTCCAGATTCTGTCTGCTCCTGTTTTGATAAATTCCCCCCAGAGACTTTTCAGTTCTTACCCTTTTTTTCCTCTCTGTCTGCTAACAATAATATTTTTTGCAAACTGATTAAAGCTAACGTGCTAAAAATATGCAAGTTGGGTTTTCCACCTCTAGGGTCATCAAAAGTCCTTAATGACCCAAAGAATGTATATCTGGAGCATCTTCAGAGTGGGAATATCCCTCATACTGAAATATTTTACTAATTCTAATTATCTGTGTATGTCTCACAATGTAACATTTGCCTTTTGTACAAAAAGAATTAAAAGCTCTGGTGTTGGATGGTGCTGAAATTTACCAGGGTGGATGATGCCTTTGGTCCCTCACCCCACATGACAGTATTCATAGCTGGTGATTGGCTGCTCAGGCCAGAGTACTGTTAAATGAGGAAGGTCACATGCTCATCTATACCCTGCCCCATTACCCCCTTGCCCCCATACCCTACTACCTAGTCCTGCTCCATTAGATCAAAGGAGTAAGGCCTCTAAAGGAGCAGGGAGTAGGTGAATGAGCAGGCATTGCTGAGTATACTTTGCTGGGCGATGAGCTATCAGTAGATGTTGTTACTTTGCCGTTAATGGGCAAATGGATGGTGTCTCTTTAATTATTATACCTTTCTTTCTTTCTTTCTTTCTTTCTTTCTTTCTTTCTTTCTTTCTTTCTTTCTTTCTTTCTTTCTTTCTCTTTCTTTCTTTCTTTCTATCTTTCTTTCTTTCTTTCTTTCTCACTACTTACAATAACATTTTATGCAAAGTGATTGAAACTAGCAAGCTAAAAATATGCAAGTTGAGGTTTCCAAATCTGGGATAATTACAAGTTCATAATATTCCAAAGAATGTTTATCTGGAGCATGTTGAGAGTGGGGATATCCCTCATACTGAAATACCTTTTTCATTCTAATTACCTTAAGTCTGTGTGTGTGTGTGTGTTTCAGGATGTAACAATTGTCTTTTGTACAAAAAGAATTAAAAGAACTGATGTTAGATGGTGTTGGAATTTACCTGGCTGTGTGATGCCTTTTGCCCTTCACCCCACAAGACACTATTCCTAGCTGGTGATTGGCTGCTTAGACCGAAGTACTGTTAAATAAGGAAGGTCACCTGATCCTCTATACCCTGCTCAATAACCCCCCCCCCCCCCATACCCTACTCCCTAGTCCTGCTCCATTATATCAAAGTAGCAAGGGTTTCGATGGAGCCTGGAATACGTGAAGGAGCAGGCATTGTTGAGAATACTTTGCTGGGCGATGAGCTATAAGGAGATGTTGTTACTTTGCTCTAAATGGGCAAAGAGATGGTGTCTCTTTGATTCTTACACCTTTCTTTCTTTTATTCATTCTTTCTTTCTTTCTCTCTGGCTACTTACAAAAACCTTTTATGCAAAATGATTGAAGGTAGCGAGCTAAAAATATGCAAGTTGGGGTTTCCAACTCTAGGCTCATTACAAGTCCATGAACAATCACTTTCTCAAACAATCATCCCCGCACAGCTACCTCCTCATGTGTCACTTCCCCCTCCCTTTTAGATTGTAAGCCCTCACGGGCAGGGCCCTCCTTACCATCTTGTCTTAAATTGTATTGTGACTGTAATGTCTTCCTTATATTGTAAAGCGCTGTGCAAACTATTGGCGCTATATAAATCCTATATAATAATAATAATATTCCAAAGAATGTACTGTATATCTGGAGCGTGTTGAGAGTGGGGATATCCCCCATACTGAAATATTTTATTCATTCTAATTATCTTAAGTCTGTGTGTATGTTTCATGATGTAAAATCTGCCTTTTGTACAAAAAGAATTAAAAAAAGAAATTACTCTGTTGTAATGAAACCGAAGAAGCTGATGACTGACAGTCTCCAAAGACAGGTAAGTGGGAGCTACCAATTCCTGACAGAAGGAAGAATAATCAGACTCGAAGTTTAGCCACTAATAGTAACACAAAGATAAAAGCCAATCTCCAGCTGGAAAATGAACGTGCGGAGCTTGATTTAACAGCTTGAAAAGTGTGCACTATGCGTTGACATTTCTCTTACTCTTGTCAGAATGGTCTTCCCTGTCATATTGGTCAATTATTGGCCCCTTCCTGAAGTCATCATGTTTACTGACAGATACATTCTCCACTCCGACCATTTAACGTGTCACGTCTATCACATCACGGTGCGCAATTCTCTTTAATTGCATTTTCTGGGCTGGGAAACTCATCATTTTTGTCACATCAAATAGTTGTTTTCACAATCGACACATTAACATGGGCTACATTTGTAGAGAATTGGTTGTTGCTGAAACTGTAATGAGTGTCTTTAAAAAGAAAAAAAGGAATGAGAAAGTAAAGAAGAAAGAAGTGAAAGCTTGTTTTAGACATGGCATTGTAAAATACTTGTATTAGGGTTAGGATGCAATCTATAAATGGATAGCCTAATGCCCAACCCAAATGAAATATAAAGATTTAAAGTGTATTTAAACCCCAAAACAAAACTGTAATATATTGCAACATATCAGTCCTTAAATGTAGTGGCTGCATTCGTTTCTTTTTGTTTTTTTTGGCTTTTGTCCTTTATATTTACCTGGTGATCCCACCAGCAAAACACTTTGGGGGGGAATTCATCATAGCAATTGTGAGTGTTTGAACTTGCACGGGATATATTTGATGCACTTTGCACCAGATTTCTGATGCTAGTGTAATGTTGTTGAAACATGCGGTTTAAAAGACTCCAGGAAAGAAGACTTGTAACTTCAGGCAAAAAACGTAACTGTCGCTTCTTGAAGAAGTGGTCGTGGGACTTCTTAAGTTGTGATTGTTTTCTTAGGTGATGCTCCAGTTTCATACAGTCCAGAACAAGTGCAGATGAAAACAGGTGCAAAAAACATGCAGTTGAAAAAGTAGTGCAAGCTCAGGTGAGAACAGGGACACATGTTTAAAGACAGATTTGCACATTAAAAAAAATGATCTAAGAGTCTAAAACTCTTGCAATTGCTTTGATAAATTCCCCCCTTCCTGTTTTAGGGTGGCTCCACTCTATGGAGGATCCATAGATCCACCCTTGGACAGTAGCATTGACAACCTGTGGGGTGGACAGTGTTGGATGCACTAGAAGATTTAGATGGTCTTGATTAACACATTAAATTTGAACTCCAGCTAACACTTTATAAGCAGTTACAGCAACAGTACACGTATATGTTTTTAAGGGATGAAGGTTTTACATAAATGAATAAAAGCTGACCATTGTAAGCACCCCTGTCACTGTTAAATTATTTGTCTCAACCCCCTAACCGCTACTTTGGCTGGACAGTTTGGTCTATTAAAGGAAGCTGAAAAATAACAGACTTACTGGCTAGATCACCAATTGGAAATAAAACAAATAAAGCTTAATAAGAAAAAGAAAACAAATGCAGCAAATATATCTAAGGATTGTAAGGCTGCAGTATGTAAAATTTTTGTTTTTGGATTTAAATATGCATTAAAGGAGAAGTATTGGGAAGAGTACATTTTACTGTGTATGTAGGGTATACACGGGTAGATTTTCCCATGAACGTTTGTATGAAAAATCCAGTTGGAATGTTCGATAATGCCATCAAAGACTTGGTGATTATTGTTTAAAAATACGTTTGTTTTTCATTTTTATTTAACATTTGATTTTGGAATGAATGGACTTTCCCAAATAAAAACCACATTCACTGTTAGATTTGTGTTCTATCAAGAACAATTTTCCAATATGCTCCTTCAAATTTTTTCATCACTGTGGTCGAAATCCATCATCAATTTGACCACATCAAGGATTAGAAAGGTGAACGAAAGTTCCAAAATAGACATCCTTTGTTTGTAATTCATACCTTGTATGCCCTACTTTAGAGTCGGAACGTGCAGGTATCATGTGCAAGCTCTATAGTTTGAGAGCTGGGCGATCTTCAACTGCTGATGGTTCAGCTCAAAGTCGTCTCCCTGCAGAGAGTGGTGACTATCAGTCACCGCTCCCCACAGGGACCCCCCCCCCCCCCATCTCTGTTCCTCCAGCGTTCATTGGAGGGACAGACAGGGGAGGGGTGCGAACAGCTGTCAATCAGACAATAAAAAAAGTTTGGCTTCAGTTCTCTTTTAAGTGTTTAAAGCATCACTTTGACACAGTTGATAAGCTTGGACAAGTATTTCAATATATGGGAAAATCTTTTAAGTGTTAAATCTGCTTGAAGTGTATTAGGATGTATACATTGTAGAATTATGCCAAGAATAAAGGCTTCATTCATCTTTTCAAAGAAAAGTAACAAATGCAGCAACATTGATCTTAAGAGCAGTGTGCATGTACTAGATTTTGTGCATTGAAACCTGCAGAACATTGTATCTGCCGTTAATGCAACACAGGTGCAATGCACAGACTTGATCAATGTTTCCTGACAGCCCCAGGTTCATACAGAGATACATACCTGCTGTTATGGGCCTGTAAGATGTAGTGTCAGGACTGCAGAGTGGACAGGGAGGAGGGATCACCAGCCAGCTCCGTACCTACTGTTATGAGCCTGTAAGAGATAGTGTCAGGACTGCAGAGCGGGCAGGGAGGAGGGATGATTGAAGATGCACCCCAAAATTTATGTAGGGGAGGCAGTTTAGGCTTTGGGGATGCAGTTTGTGACGATGATTCATGTTATACCCTATAGGTGTAACATGAAACATGGTCCAAAAGGTAAACTTTGGTTTTTACTTGTGAGCTTGTAAAATGTGTGACCTATTTATATTTTTAACAGCCATTACTTAATGACATGTACCATAAAGAACTTGAAATGTGAGGCTGAAACAAAAGTTTGACAAACTGTGTTGATCGTCAAACTCTGTGTGACTGCTGGGTCAAGCTTCTGTATCTATTTATTGTTCATTACTTGCTGAAGGGGAACCACATACATTCAATGATTTGATTAGGAGAAAATACGTTTTGCAAATGTTCAATTTGGCTGTTTGCCTTTCAATTATTTTGATATCCAGATAATCACATCAATCAGGAACCCAGTCAATTGTACTTTATTAATTGTGTGGTTCTCCACGGGTTGGATCCACTTTAGGTTAATTGTCTCCAAGACATCAAACTTCAGACCATCAAAACCCCATTCATTAAAGAGCTTCAGAACAGATAACAGCAAGTATCCAATGTGACGTACACTTGATTAATTGTAGTGTTTGAAAGACCTCGGAATACTCACTGACTTTAGACTGGGCTGGTTGCCATAAACTCCTCTGCCCAAAAAGTTTATGGATATGAAGAAAAAGTACAGAGAAGTGGAGATAACATATTACACAACACGAAGGCTTCTACAACATGCCTCAAAGTCTCACTGTTATGAAATGTACTTATTTAAGCATCTGATGAAATAAGCGCACATATAATTATATCTAACTCCAACAAGGTGACAGCTTGGTGGATTCTGCAGAGAATAAACTTTAATGATACTACATGTCCTGTCACAGTTGCTTAGAATTTAGGAATAAATAGGTACAGAAGCTTGACCCAGCAGTCACACACAGTTTGACCATCAACACAGTTTGTCAAACTTTTGTTTCAGCCTTACATTTCAGGTTCTTTCTGATACATGTCAGAACACTATTTTTATCACAAACTTGGCAGGACTAAAAATTCTGTACTGGTGATGCCTTGCACAGAGAGACCTTGTTTCATGTAAGTTTTAATTCTACGGAGCAAGCACTGCAGCATACGTCTCAACTTTTTGAGATGAGAAAGGGGGAAGCCTTTTTGTACAAAATATGTAGGCAAAAGACACGTCCCTGCCATGCCCACAGGGGCATAGACCATGAAAAAAAAACACATGGAAAATGGCTGGCCAAAGCCACAAGTAAATTTGTCACTGTTGCTTTTTCCTTTTATGGGCTTTTCAAGACAACAAATTAAAAAATATTGGTTGGAGAAAAGGTTTAGCTTAGCATAAATGTAGGGCAGAGGAACAGGAATTCCAGTGTAGTTTCTCCCACTAGATGTCTCTGGATGTATCTGGAATGAAAAGAAGATTTGATTTTAGCAGTCACTGTAGGGGTTTATTGCCAGCCCTCCTAGTAGTAGGACAACCTAGGAGAGGGGCTGATGTATACATATAGTTGTATCGGGGAGCCACCAATGTGGGTGGCCCATGGGAAGGTAAGAGGGTCAAGAACATCAAGAATGCAAATTCTGAGTATTGTTTTTATCCTTAGGGGGATAGCAAGGGAGTGGAAGCAGGACTTTTTGGGACTACTTGCACCTTCATGGGGAGAATGCAGGACTATGGGCAACTATAGGCAACCCATCTACTGCTATGGAATTCATCTCAACTCCTCAACTTTTGTATGGTTTATATACTAAGAGAGACAACTTTTTGTACAAAATATGTAGGCAAAAGACACATCCCTGCTATGCCCACAGTTGCACAGAACATGAAGATAAAACATGCAGAATGGTTGGCCAAAGCCACAGGTCATTGTTTTCATTGCTGCTTTTTCTTTATACTGGATTTTCAAGATAACAAATCTCAAAAGTTAAGTTGGATAAAACGTTTAGCATGGTATACATGTAGGGTAGAGGAACAAGAGTTCCAGTGTAGTTTCTCTGTTCTCCTACTAGATGTCTTTATATCTGGACTGAAAAGTAGATGTGACTTTAGGAGTCACTGTAGGGGTCAAGTGCCAGGCCTGTTCATTTAGTAGTAGGACAACTTAGGAGATGGGCTGATGTGTACACATAGATGTGGGGAGGAGCTGCCAATGTGGTTGTCCAATGGGAAGGTGATAGATAAAAGAACATCAACAATGTAAACGCTGAGTATTGTTTTTAGCTTCCACTCAGAGTGATAACAAGGAGAGTAGGGGAGGATGCAGGA
Organism: Nanorana parkeri; assembly: GCF_000935625.1. Classification (NCBI taxonomy): domain Eukaryota; kingdom Metazoa; phylum Chordata; class Amphibia; order Anura; family Dicroglossidae; genus Nanorana; species Nanorana parkeri. The sequence goes on along the minus strand of NW_017306406.1, from coordinate 864,410 downwards.
CTATGGGCAACCCCTCTACTGCTCTAGGCTTTATCTCAACTCCTCAACTTTAGTATGGTTTATATAATAAGAGAGACAACTTTTTGTACAAAATATTTAGGCAAAAGACATGCTCCTGCTATGCCCACAGTGGCATAGACCATGAAGAAAATATAGCAGAATGGTTGGCCAAAGCCACGAGTAGTTTTTTTTCACTGCAGCTGTTTCTTTATATTTTCAAGATAACAAATTCAAAAATGTAGGTTGGATAAAAAGTTGTGTAGTATAAATGTAGGGTAGAGGAACAAGTGTTCCAGTGTGTTTCCCAATGTTCCTACTAGATGTCTCTGAATGTGATTTGAATTAAAAAGTAGATGTGACTTTAGGAGTTACTATAGGGTTAAGTTTCAGCCATGCCCCTTTAGTAGTAAGACAACTTAGGATAGTGGCTGATGTGTACATACAGTTGTGTTGGGGAGCTGCCAATGTGGTTGGCCCATGGGAAGGTAAGGGGGTGAAAAACATCAAGAATCTAAATGCTGAGTATTGTTTTTAGCTTCCCCTTAGGGGGAGAACCAGAGGAGTAGAAGCCAGAGTTGTTGGGACTTCTCACATCTCCATGGGGAGAAAGCAGGGCAAAGGGCAAGCCCTCCACTGCTATGGCCTTCCTCTCAAATCCCCATCCCCAGTTTTGTTTATATAATAATACTTAAGTATAGTTTTACTATAGTGCTTTTTGTACTGGGGGAGTGACGTCATGGGGGCATATTGCCAGACCCCATAATCTCCTTAAACCCTGGCAGGAAAATTAAATTTGGATCTTAATTGGCTCCCTAGTGCTAATGGAATGAACTGATAAAATGAATGAAGAAATACCAGATGGGTGGTAAACCTAATTCACCTTCATGTAGCATCACTCAGCCATAGTATTTGGCTACAATGGAACTGAACGATGCACCATGTGGAGGGAGCCATGTGATCTCCATACCAAAAATACCCAGTTTACTTCAGCTCCAGAGTTGCAAGATTGTTAAAAATGTGACCATCACATTAAAATTACATTACAATAATACTGTACACAATATGGCCAAACATTTGTTAAGTCCTGACCATCACATGTATATTAGCTTGTTGGACATCCTGTTCCAAAACCATGGCCATTATTATGAATTTAAACCCACTTGGGGCTATAGCAGCCCCAAGCCTTCTAGGAAGGCTTTTCACAAGATTATGGAGTGTCTGTGGGATTTTTTTCTATTTTTCCAAAGGAGCATCTGTGAGATCAGGTACTGTCGTTGAACAAGATAGCCTTGGTCACAATGCTAAATCACAATGTTCCAATTAATTTCAAAGGTGTTCAACAAGGTTGAGGTCAGGACTCAACAGGTCCTGAAAGTTCCTTCATAACAACAACATCAAACCATGTCTTTATGGAGCTGGCTTTGTACACTGGGCACAGCCATGCTGCAACAAAAAAGGGGCCTCCTATGACTGTTGCCACAACGATGGAATTGCACAATTGTATAAAATGTCATTGTATGCTATACAGTAACAGTATCCTATACTGGGAACACCTGAACTCAATCATTTGGAGGGATGTCCAGGTATACACAAACTACAGCTATATTGTAGATGTAAAGATCGGGGGTCCACAAACATTTGTTGATATAGTATATCTTAAAACATGTGCTATCTGAAAATATGCTACACGACAATATCTAAATTGCAGCAAAACCTTCAGGATTGGTAGAAGGGTCTAGGGATGAGTTCAAAGTTTAGTCAAACACAGGTTTGCACTGAACTTTGCTTTTCTGGGCATTTGCCTGAACTGCAAACATTTACAATGTTTGGCAGGAGCCGAATATCATATACAGTATCAATATTTTTACTGCTATGCAGTTACCTAATGTCAATGGATACTAAGAAAATAGCGGGTGCCTGCAAAAACCAAAGCCAAATGGAATTTAAAAAAATGAAAAATGCTTTGGTACATGACCCCTGGGGTACTGCCTATTATTATAGAAAATGGCCATTCATGATTTATAGTATTTGACTCCCTTGGACTTCAATGGGGTTCAGATTCTGCAACTGCACTTAAGTGAAGTTTGCCAATCCTGCCCTGAACCGAACCCAGGTAAGTGCATATCACTAATACTGACTACCCTACCTTATCAGCTAGGGATGCACTGATACCAATACTAGTATTTGAGCGAGTACTCATACTCGCCCAAATGTTCCGATGCCTAGCCCGATACTCAAAGTTCCGGTTTCAGGAAGCTGGGCAGCAAGTCATTACATGCTGCCCGGCTCCATGCTTCCTCGTCACTTGGTTATGAGGAAGCATTGAGCCGGCGTCCCAGGCCAATCAGGAAGCTGGGCAGCGTGTAATGACTCACGCCTGGCTTTCTGATTGGTCGGGAAACTGGCTTATCAGGAAGCCGGGTGGTGAGTCATTACCCACCCCCAGGCTTCCTGATTGCCCAGAAAGCCGGCTTTATGCTTCCTTGTCACCTAATCGGGAAGCCGGATGGCGAGTCTTTACATGCCGCCCGGCTTCCCGGCTAATCAGGGACTTCCGATATCGGTATTCAGTATCGACGAGTTCCCCCCCCAAAAAAAATATTGCTACTCTTATTTGATACAGAAAAAACGGTTTCAGTGCATCCTTATTATCGACAGATCATTAAATGTATTCAATGTAGCAATAAAAAGACCAATGAAGATGTTCAGACTTTACTCAGCACCAATAACTGCCAACCAGATTTTAGTTTTCAGCAAAATATTCTGATTGGTTGCCATGGGCCACTTTACAAATGTCACCATGACTCATTAGTAAACGATGTTGGTCCACTTGTTAGCTTGTTTACAGCAAACAAGAACATGTGTGTATACCAAAATGTATGCAAACAATAACTTGTAAAATCAACCTCAACTCTACAAATGCAAAATTTGCCTTTAAAAGCTCACTTGCCTTACATTTTTTTTTCTTTTTGCAAATTAGTATTTTCTTTTCAGCTAAAACGATTAATACATAACCTGTCATCCGAAAATTACTGGCAAAGTACAACTTTGGTAATTGTATTTATTGTACCGAGGTTTTAGTCACATTGTATCTTTCAGTATCTAATGTGAGTCATGACTTTAGCTCTCTAAATCAAAAGGAATCAGGAGTCATCACATGTCGTTTTATTTATGAATACCAAAAATAAAAATGAGAAATAATAAGCAACTACTAAATTGCAGGGGAAAATAATAGCTGCTATAGCAATGGCTAAATTGAATGAAGCTGTATGTGGTTTCCAAGATACGGGAACACTATAAAATGAGATATATTTGTTTCATCTCATTTGTACTTTAAAGATGTCTATAAACTGCCTATGAATATTAATTTTCTGAAAAGGAGCTGCAAATGGTCAGTATTAAAAGCATCTACCCGAGACAAAGCTTGGAGATATTAAAGGTGCACTCTGATCTGAACCGAAAATTAAGCCTTGAGAAAGTGGGGATGCAACAGACCTGCTCAGGGTTTCAGTTTTTCATTGAGGTATCCCCTACACTCCCTTCTTTTATTAATCTGGTGAACTGAGAACCCCATTTGATCATATCCTTGAGATGGAGTGGAGGTACCTTATAGCAGGCTACGTGTCTGACCTACACAAACATTCTGATGTACAAAGGATCAGTCATTGATCAGTCACCAAAAGGATTCAAATATGTCTTCTTGATAATTGAACTTGATTGATGATAAATAAAGTAGAGACAGACGGAGGATTAGTCTTATAATGCCCCAAATTATATATATATATTGATATATATTGATATTTGGGGAATTTAGCACATATGGTGCTGTCTGGAGCATTTTCTTACTATTTGCGCACACATGATAAAATATAAATTCTAACCCTAACCCTAAACAGCTTCTAACCCTCAAACATTGATATATGTTCTGAAAGCAGAGGCCCTGTAGAATAAAAAAATGCTACTTGCAATTTTTTATGTCGCAAGGTATTTGCGCAAATGTTTATCAAACCAGTATTTTTAGGATAACATAAACTAAATTAAAATGTAGTGCCCAGAAACATAATATAATACCCAATTTGTTTTGGTAAAATATGAAAGACGGAGTCACATCGGGTAAATAGATACCAAACATGTCAAGCCTTAAAATTGCGCTCACCCGTGAAGCCGCAAATAACTTCAATACCGAAAATTTCCCATAGGGGACAATTTAATCAGTTTTACCGCTCATCAGTTTAGTGCTAAGAGTGATTAATGGCTCTAGAATTATTGTTCTCGGATGTATGCAGTGATATGTAACATGTGTAGCGCAATTGTTGTTTTTCACACGTAGGTGCACCGACTCGTGTTTGCGTGTGTGTGTGCGTGCATGTGGGGGGCGGGGGATTTTAATTTTTTAATTTTTAATTTTGTTTAGTATCCCCCCTCCAGAAGGAAGGACAGTGTCAGCACCAATTCAGAGATGATTTGAGGATCTACAGCCAAGTGATTCACAAATGAGGTCCAGTATTGTTAATAGTTAAGGTACTTAAATGCATTTTTAAGATTAAACATCTGATTGTAGTGTCACTTTAAGTCCTGTTGTTGGCCCTGAAGCCCAGTAAGTTTATAACACTTTGGGTGGGAATAAGTCTCCATTCCTAGGTCCACCTGCTAGCCAGACCTTATTATTACTCTCAGCTGTCCTCAGGCATTTATGTACGTGATCAGACTGGTGCTCAAGACTTTCTGTGCTGTGGTAGCCTGCTGCTGCATGAATGGCTGAGTGCTGACAGAACTCCAAAAACCCTGCTAATCATGAACTGACCTGAGTGAGTTAGTGGCTCAGACAAGATGATGTTTTGATTGTTTTAGGCTATGGACAAACCTGCTTGGGTTTAAATATTGTTTTTATTGGAGCATTTTTTTAATAACTGAAAATGTATTCTACAGAATGTTTTTTTTTCCATGAAATTATGAGATTTCTTAGTGTACAGTCCTCGGCTCATTAGCTTCCACAGAAGAGCCAGTTGCAGTGTAAAGGCTGAGCCTTCATCTGAAATAATTTTTACTGAGACAGACTGGCTGTAAGGGTAGAGTGAAAATAGTTACTGATTAAATGTGATAGGCATGCATAACAGCAGCTCTTATGATGACCACTCTAGCGGTCATCAGAGGAGGTCATCATTCTAGTTCATCTTATTTCAGACTCTGGGAAAATACTTTAGGCTCCCATGTAATGAGTGAGATTCACAGTCCATATTCAAAAGTACGTGGAATTATCTTTTTTTTCATGATTGAGAACATTTCTTTAATGGCCCAATCATACCATTGCGGTTTTATCAGCCGCCTGTTAACATGCACTGTGTTAAGGCGGCCCATTTATTTGAATGTGCTGCCTAACACAGCAGAACACAACAAAAAAGGTGTAGGTATCATTTATGGCACAATATAGTACAATGCCGCATGCTGCATGGCAAAAGACATCCATGAGAAAGTTAAGGGAGAACTATGGGGTAAGTGTTTTTCCTCATAGTTCTCCTAAGGGTCACGGGAGGACATAAACTAGCATCCTCCCGTGACCCAAAGCTCAGTATATTGCGAGCTACAGCCCGCGGTATACTGAGAGTGCCGCAGCCGGGACAGATCCCAACATTACTGTTGAGATCCACCCAGCTGCATCAGTGACAGCTGGTTCTGCCTTTGTAGAGGCAGAGCCAGCTATACCCGCCCCCTCCATTCCGCCAGTCAGCGCTGGAGGATCGGAGAGGGGGGATCCCTGCAGTTTCATTGTCACACATCGGCTTGAACTATGAGGTTGAGGGAAAATCACTCACCTCATAGTTCTCCTTTAAGTTGGGGTGCAGGGCTGTCCCTATAATGAGGCAGCTTGAGACAATTGCCCCAGATGGCATCTCATTGGGTCCAGCCAGAGCATCCCAGGTTGCTCTTAGCAACCTTTGATCCTCTGGCCAGCATCCCACTTAGCTCACTGACATCACTGGTTGCCAGGAGCTGAGTGGGATGCTCTGGCTGGTGTCCTGCTGTGCTACTTGATGCACCTGACACATATTTGCATTTGCATGCATATGTTCAGTTTTTTTTTAACTTTGTTTTTACACGTTATTGTCATCACATTGGGGCTAACAAGTCCCCTATATGGTAGCACAGAGAAGTGACATGTCCTCTTTATGGAGACATCAGGGGTCTATTAGACTCCACAGAAGCTGATGAAGCACACATCTTGCCTTACCAGATTTTTTGGGGGGACACAGCAGCAGGAGAAATGACAGCCTGAAACTGGAAGTGACTAAATGCTTGTAATTCCCAGGTTCAGTAAGCAGAGGGGAGATCACCCACCCAAATTGTGCTGTTTTCCATTTGAACAAGCAGCATACACCCGCCCTGTTGGTCCCGCACCTGTGAGAAGGATATTGGCAGGAGGAGGGTGGGGGTCAGGGGATGCACACTTTTAGCAACATGGATGGAATAGCGGACAGTCAGCATGATCTTGGTATACCATTTTATTTATATACGTACTGTAGTCCTGTAAAAAAAATGCTGATACACTGATCTCTGTCATACCTAATTTCTCATGCAGCAAACAATTAAACCTGCTGATTGCACCATTTTTATGTCCTCAAATTTTTCCATCATTCTCAAGCCCTGAAGAAAGGGGAGATCTATGAGTCCCCGAAACACGTTAACTGTTATGTGTTTTTGTGAACAAAAATCAATATTAAAAGCTATTTGACTCTCAGACCTTTGCTTGGTGCTCTCATTGGAGTTTGTACATGTCAATCACAGGCTGTGGACAAAGAAGTGACAATGCTTTAGCTAGACGTGCACCAAAATGGAAATTTTAAAACTGAAACTAAACTGAAATAAAAAAAATTGTCAGGCCGAAACCGATACCAAAAATGTTTTTTATTTTAATTTTTTCAAATTTTTTAGATATTTTATTTTTATTATAAACTTTAAAAAAATTTAATATTTATTTGTATTTATTTTATTTTTTATTAAATATTTTGATTTTTTTCCTTTACTTTTAGGGGCTTCAAGGGTTTGTTAGGGGTCTAAACAGACCCCTGATATTTCCGTTTTAAAATAGAAAAAGAGATTGAGGACACAAAGTCCTCAATCTCTTTTTCTGTATCCCCAGTTATCAATGACCAGGAATCATCTATGAGTGTTCCTGGTCATTCATAACATGAGGACATGACTATAACCACAACTATGAATGGGCAGGAGGTGATGTGGATCACTTCCCATTCATTCATAATTGAGGATATAGTACACATACCATTATCTAAAAACACTCAGCGATCATTGAAGGCTGAGTGTTTGTACCTTGCTCTATTCTCTGACACGCTGTCACAGGAGGCTGAATGATCGGTGCAGCGAGGAGAGCTCAGCCTCCTGTGACAGCGCAGCCTGTCTCTGCCCACACACCGCTCTGCTGGACTGTGATAGGAGGCTGAGCGGTGTGGGAGGAGACGCCGGCCACTCACAGCGCTCTCCTGTGGCAGCGCTCGGCCGGCTATCACAGTTTCCCTCCTCCTGGCTGGGACACAGAGCAGCGACCAGCGGGGATGAAAGGAAGCAGGGATGCACCGATGTATCGGCAGGAAAATGGCACTTTTGGCATTATGCCAAAAGTGCAATTTTCGGCCGATATATTTCGGCGGACGATATATCGCTGCATCCCTAGCTTTAACCCTTTAGGGCAAAAGGCGCTTGCAGAGGGCTCCTGTAAATTGACTCCTGGAAGATGTAGTCACCGGGACTCTGTTTACCTGTGTACACTACAATGGAAGGGATTCTGGTGGCTGAGGTGTGTCAGATCGCTTCCACAGGCCGGTAAACAGGGCCCTCCTAGCCCAACACCCCCCACCTTGCTTCCTGGGCTCCACTTTCCCTCATGTGGGCCCAGGACTGGTTTCTTGGGTGTCAGTGGTGGGAAATGTGGAGATAGACCAGTTGATTAAAGTGCAAAGAGAACGTGTCACATCCACTGTGCTAACACACTGGAGGCTTGTGAGCCCCCCCTATGTGATAGCAATTAAGTAAAAAAAGTTTAAAAACATAAAGTAAAAGAAAATAAATGTAAAAGTACCCCAAAGCATGTGCCCCCATGAACACGCACATACTAACGAAAACATGTGTCCGGTGTGGCTGCTTATAAAAACGACAATTGTGCTACACATGCTAGGTATCGCCACATGCACCAGAGTGAGAGCAATAATTCTTAGGCCAATATTCATAGATAACTCTAAACTGATGACCTTTATGGGCTTTAAAAGCATTGCCTGTGGACCATTTGGGGTACTGTATTTTGTCGCCGTTTCATGGGTTCATGCAATTTTTAAGCTTGGCATGTTGGGTATTTATTTACTCAGAATAACCTCATCTTTTATATTTTAGAAAAAAAATGGTTATTATATTGTGTTTTTGTGCACTAAATGTAAGTGTAATTTTTACTAAAATGTTGGGTTTGATAAAGAGTTGCACTAATTTATGCAGCAAAAAAATTTGCAACTGCCACCATTTTATTCTACAGGGTCTCTGCTTTCAGGAAATATATAACTCTGGGAGTTTTAAAGTGACATTAAAGTCACACCCCCCCTTTAAGGACTTACCTTAAACAATGTCTCCGTATCTGATCATCTTCTTTCCAGTAGTTTTCAGGAGTCCCTCCAGCATTGGTGCCGATCTCTGATCCAGAGCTGACTCCTCAGGTCCCATGGTGTCTGTCCGCGTCCACGCTGCAGGCTGCGTGCATTGTCTTACCCTGTGTCACTCCTCCTTTCCCGGCTGAAGATCTCTACTGGGCATGTGCCCATCCCATCACACTTCACGACCACTCAAGAAAACTTAAGATCTGCGGACAGGTAAGTTTTTACCTATTTGGTAACTTTTTTATTTTTGTTTTTATGTTTTTGCATATATCTACTGCTTGCTTGCCGAATATTTAAATATATATTTAAAAGGAGAACTATGAGGTAAATTATTTTCTCCTCATCCTCATAGTTAGAGCCGACGTGTGACAATTAAACTGTCACACGTTGGCTCTATTGATCGGGAAGTGAGCGAACACACACCATCGCTCGCTCACTTTCCGATCACCTCCCTGCAGAGAGCGGTGACTGTCACCGCTCCCCTCAGGATTCCCTCCCTCCCCTCTCCGATCCTCCAGTGCTGACTGGAGGAATGGACGTGGGAGGGGGCGGGCATAGCTGGCACTGTCAGCTAGCTGGGTGGATCTATGGCAGTATTGTTGCGATCCGTCCCAGAGCTGAGCTTGCTATATCCTGAGCTTTGGGTCATGGGATGACATTAGTATTTGTCCTTCCCTGACCCTGAAGAGAACTATGGGATAAAAAGGTTACCCCATAGTTCCCTTTTAAGTAATTTTATATAACCTGTGTGCAAAAAATGCCTCGCGGTGAAAGGGTTAATGCATAATTGCAATAGAATAGAGTTTGTGTAACCAGACTGACTGTACATTCTGACAGGACTATGTAAATCTCATAGACTCAATGGAAAAAATACAAATCTTTTAGTAGGTACAACCGCTGCCATATACATATTTCAACTATTTAGCTGTTTGCGTGGAATTCGGCTTTAGGATGGGCCCATGTCAAAAGGCGCTCCACGGCGATGTGTTTGCATTGCTCACTGTTCCCGTGTATGTCAGTGCTTTACAACTAATCCTCATTGCAGTCATACTCGTTGGCGCAGGAACCAGGAAAGAGAATTGGATGGTCTTTTCTCGTGACTATGAACAGGTGCAGGCGGTTAATTAATTAGTCTTTTCTCAGGAACAAGTGTATGAAATTGAAAATTAGCAAACACAACTGGGGGTTGAAGGCAGAGAGAACTCTTCAGTGTGATTTCTCTAGTTAAAAATAATTTTAAATAAGGCATAGAGGCTATTTCTTATTTAGTTATTTGATTGATTGGTTCATTAATTGATTGATTGATTGATTAATGCATTTCAATGTAGTTGCTTTCATTTAGAAAGAAGGGAAATTATGCATGAACAGATGTTGACACAAACTGCCTACAAATAGAGAATATGGGTTTGGACAAGCTCTATAGTAAATAATTTGAGTAATAAACTTAAATAATAAACGAGCCGGGCAAAATACTGTCCGGACAGATAAATAGATCATTTATTTGAGAAATATTGTTGGAAAATATTGATAGATAAGCTAATTTTACTCATTTTTTTTGCTGTGTAATATGAATTGTGAGATCGAAGCAATGAGAGAAAGTGCAGGCAGCATGTTACTTGACACTATAGCCAAGGGTATCCCTACACTATGTGTCGGCTAAAGGCAGTGGATGCTCGTTCTTAAACCATTGCACCGCGCTGAACCCAATCTTAGTAATACATCAAACAAGAAAAGTGTCTAAATTCTGAAAGCAAATTAACCCCTGTGAAAGAAATCATATACCGTGTAAATCAATTCCAATCAAGTGTCAACTAAATCAAATAACTCATACTCCAATAAATTTAGATTTTTTCACACTATACAGTTGGCATGGCAGCGGACTTAATTCCATTTAGTATATTTATTTATTTTTGACACTATCCTATTGAGGTCCATT
>NW_017306406.1:837747-853792 GCF_000935625.1 Nanorana parkeri | reverse complement strand
CATTGGGAGGCGGAATGAGTGCTGGTGGTGTTGGATGCTTGTTGGATGGACGGGGCCACCTCTTGGTCCAGCTCCGTCTGGCATCCCACCAAGCTCACTAACGTCACTGGTTGCCAGGAGCTGAGTGAGACACCAGCCAGAGTGCCCCACTCAGCTCCTGTCAACCTGTGATGCCAGTAGCTGGGCGGGATGCTGGCCAGAGTGTTACAAGTTACTAAGAGCTCTTTGCAGCCTCCGATGCTCTGGTCAGAAAGAGGGCAGCAGGCACACCTGCTGTCACCCCCCCCCCCATGGGACCCAACGAGATGCCACCTGATGAAACTACCTCAGGATGCCTGATTATAGCGATTCCCTTGACTATAGCATTCCTCCTGTATTAGGAGTAGCCAAAATTTGGCCTTCTAGGTTTGGTGAAACTAGCATTTGTTTTATTCTACAGGACATCTGCTTTCAGAAAATATGCAGTTGTTTGAGCAGGTTTCTGGCCAAAATGTCTAATTTTAACATGGGTTGGAGAAAAAATTGCTCCAGTAGCAAAGTTGGTGCAGATTCTTCTGAATCAGCACCAACAGCCAACCAGGATTTTCAAAAAGAACCTAGCCAGTAGAATCCACAAGGCAAATAAGAAGCATTTGTGTCATTCAAACAACAAGTATTAACCTGTAGTTTAAATATTAATATTGTGTGGGCTAATGTTTAAATCAAAACTCTACAAAATGGATATATTAGTTAATTTATCAATCCTTTCAGCTCCAATTTTTATTTATTTTTCTTTTCAAGCATGTTAGCTTATAAATTACTTAAAAACTCCAAAACAATATATATTTTTTGTAAAAATTGACATAAAAAAACCCAGAATGAATGCATTGATGTTCCACGCATTACGGTGCAGGCAATCGCACTGCAGCCAGGGGGCGTGGCTGCGGTGCCATTTACTTCAATGCACCCCCATGCCTCCTTACGCCGCAGAACGCAGTGAGCCAGGCGGGGTGCAATCCAGTGCATTCCGGCCCCGAATCGCACTGGGGTTGGTGTGGGGCTGGAACGCACTGGGGTTGGTGTGGGGTTGGAACGCACTGGGGCTGGTGTGGGGCTGGAACGCACTGGGGCTGGTGTGAACTAGCACTACTTCATGTCTTGTCTGCATGGAAAGTGAAGGGAAATGCAAAAAAAAAGGAAGAAGGAGTGCATGCCTGTCTGGAATTGCCCAGTAAGGGACAGTTAAATGTGCTGCTAAAGGTACTTTATGTTGCAAGTAATATCTTGGCATATTGAAAGAAAGAAGCTATTGATGTTGTTAAACAATCCTGAAAAATTTGATGATGATGATCTAATGAAGAAAATATATTGTTTGCCTGCATGGATAATTTGTGTATACAAAATGTACTGTACATTTAAAAGGATTAGAGCACCTGCAATATATTGACATTTTAATTGTTTTTACCACTTTTTTGAGTTTTCTATTTATTTTATTTTTTTTATTATGAAAAATGTAACAGGAAGTACCTCCTCCTGTTTCATTCTTCATCATCTACAATAAATAAAAATTCAAACAGTGGTGTAAATCAGAACACACAAAAGTGAGCAGAAACAGAGAGTTAGCAATTACGGCAAGGACATCTCGCTGTCTATTTATAACTTATAAGATGCCCGGGCCTGACTCGACCTACCAAGCTCTATCTATAGCTAAAAAAACCTCTTTTGAGTGGACTGGCCCTTTAAGTGACTCCATTGTTATATTGCAAAATAATTTGTAACTGTATAAAAATTTATCATAATAAAGAAAACAGGAAATAACCACAGCTGCACCTAAATAAAAAATTTTTATTCAGCATACAGCTTATTTCAAGGGCTTCTTACTGGGGAAATACACACATTAAACATGCAGATAACCTTGATCATCACACTCTGATTTTCAAAACACAGTTTTCATACACTCGGTAATGTGTTCACAGTCTGCTAACCTTGAACAGGAGACAGTGAACTTGTCACATAATGGATACAAATATTTCCTACCATCTTGGAATTTAAATGTGACTAATTCATTCAAGGCTGGTCTATTTATGGTGTTAGGCTTACATGAATGAAGCGTGTAACATTCCAATCCAAGTTCATGTATTCGTATTTCAATATGTGCATATTTTGCTGGAAATGTTTGTGTGCATGCGCTCTGTGCATTATTCTCGCCTTCCTGCAGAGTAAAAAGGGAAAAATCAGAAGATATCACATGGTGCATACATGTTTCTGTTATTTTTTTTTTTTTTGGGGGGGGGGGGTAAAATATTTTATGACATAGGATTGGTACATCTCTGCATTGTGATGTTTAAATTAAAGGAGAACTATGGGGTTAGGGCTTTTCCCCATAGTTCTCGGGAGGACACAAACAAACAATTATGTCTGGATCCGCCCAGCTGCGTGAGTGACAGCTGGCTCTGCCCATCTAGAGGCAGAGCCAGCTGTACCCGCCCCCCGTCCGTTCCGCCAGTCAGCGCTGGAGGATGGGAGCGGGGAGAATCCAGCTCCTCCCCTGTCATGGCAGAGAGCCGGTTACAGGCCTTATATAGCACCAACAGTTTGCGCAGCACTTTACAATATAAGGAAGACATTACAATTACAATACAATTCAAGACAAGATGGTAAGAAGGGCCCTGTCCATGAGGGCTTGCAATCATCTCGTCCTACCTCCACTATAGATCAAGCTCTGCAGCTGCATCTCCTTCCTCCACTCTAGATCAAGCTCTCCAGCCATGTCTCCTACCTTCCCTCCAAATTAATCTCTGCAGCCCGTGTCTCCTACCTCCACTCCAAATACAGCTCTTCAGCCCGTGTTTCCTACCTCCACTCCAAATCAAGCTCTGCGGCTCATCTCTCTTACCTCAACTCCAAATCAAGCTCTGCAGTCCATGTCTCCTATCTCCACTCCAAATCAAGCTCAGCAGCATATATCTCCTATCTCCCCTTCAAATCAAGCTCTGCGGCCCATGTCTCATACCTCAACTCCAAATCAAGCTCTGCAACCGTGTCTATTACTTCCCCTCCAAATCAAGCTCTGCAGTCCATGTCTCCTATCTCCACTCCAAATCAAGCTCAGCAGCCTATATCTCCTATCTCCCCTCCAAATCAAGCTCTGCAGCCCATGTCTACTACCTCCACTCCAAATCAAGCTCTGCAGCCCATGTCTACTACCTCCACTCCAAATCAAGCTCTGCAGCCCATGTCTATTACCTCTGCTCCAAATTAAGCTCTGCACCTTTTCCAGGTGGACCTGACTGGAAGCCCACAGTTACCCTATGGGCAGCCCGATCTAAATGGACGGGCATCCATTTACATTCAGTTACCCCCGGCTCAGGCAAGGTCTGAAGAAACAAACAGATAAGAGTTCCGTTTCACCAGATTGGGGATGATCTTCTGTAAACACGAGCCCATTTACATCTGATTCCCCATAAACCTAACACTTCAATTTTTCTCCTCCATCACAAGATGTAGGAAAAAACTGGATGGACACGGATGTCACAACAGAGACATCTATTCCAATCAGCAGGGGGGGGACCATGAATGTCAGAGACCAAGCTGTATTGTTTGAAACCCAACTCCAGGTTGGGAACCCACCTTCCATTTTCTGCTCCACCCACCACATACCTTTTTCCTGGGGTCCTCTGTCCAGTCTCATGACATCATGGTTCCTCTTCTCCCTTTATTGGATGTGGATGGACCTAAGTGCTGAAGAGAATGGCACCCACAGTGGAAAAAGTTCTGTTCTCCAATAATCTCCAGTGAGCCTAAATCAGCCTGATGATGCACCCCAGGGATTTTTTCAATGATACCCTGGGCCCACAGAAAGTGGGATAAATGACCCTTGGCCTCATTCCACCCAGAAGAGCACCAGCACTGCACATCGAAGCTATGACTCTATGGGTGCCAGCACCTATAGAGAAGGTGAGTATTGCAGGGAGAATGGCTTTTTGAATTTTCACTAGTGAAGGGCAATGTATTTATTTCCTTTACCTGGTGTTGGACTTTAGCCGCAGTAGAGAGTTTAGGTGCCCTTTAAACACATTCCCCCCAAATCTCGACTTATTACACATCCGACACTTATCCGCTCTGTAGGTACAACGACCTTTTGTGATACCGTCTCTCTACAAAGTGCGCAGTGGATAATTATTCCCAATCGTAATCATCTGAAAAGCTTTTCATAGATTCCTCGTTAAATAAAAAAAAAAAGAAAAAAGAAAAAGAAGAAAAAAAAAATGATGTAATGCTCAGAGCACCAATAAAACGTAACACCTTTTTAATGAATCATCAAGTGGAATAGTGAGTAAATTAACATTATTAGCAGAGGTTAATTGCACATGTCAAACTTAAAATATGGATTTTGTATAACACAGAGGAAAAGAACACAAGTGATATAATGATGAATAATACACGTCTCCATTTCAGATAAATGGTAGAGAGGCCACGACCCCGCGTCCTGCAGCATTTTCCCTTCCGTGGCGATAAAAATAAACCACCGACCGTCTTCAAATACTTCCTTCTCTAGAAGAGATTTTTTTTTTTAACGAAAAATGGAACTATAAAATGTCAGTTTGGCAACATTTTATTTCAAAAAACAAGAAATGAAAGCAATATATAATATTAAACCCTTTTTCATGACATTTTAAGCCTTTGCAATAAACCACAACTGTACCTTTGATGCAATTGGACCATATTCAGATCCCTGCACCCCCCCTGATTTTGTCAATATTGATCTGTCAGGTAGTTTACATAGTATTTGAGGTTGAATAAAGACACAGGTCCATCAAGTTCAACCTTTATATGTTTGTGTGTCCGTGCGTGTGTGCAGTGGTGTCCCCGGGTGTGTGTGCAGTGGTGCACCCGGGTGACACCATTGGAGGGGTGACACCAAAATGAATTACAGTCATTTTGGTGTCACCCCCTCTAAAAAGTCGGGCACTCGGTCACGGACCAAGAGCCCGACAGTGTCAGGAGAGAGGAGGGGCCCCGAGCGCATACTGCCGGGTGAATGTCCCCTCCTCTCTCTGCCAGCGTCATCACCAAGATGGCCACTGGTAGGCGTCAATTAGATGACCTAGTGTGCGTGAGGCCGCCATCGCGCATGCGAGTGGTGACGTCACGAGCATGTGCGGTGACGTCACTGCAGGGTGCCACCCGGCGCCTCGTCTTTGTTGGTTTAAAGAAGAACTCAGGGCAAATGACAAATTGACGTTTGCAGAGGGGCTACCCCCACACTGCAACAATGAAGTGCTCCTTTTGGTCTAGGGTCTAAAATAAAAAATATATACTCACCTGATCCTTGATCTTGCCTGGCTGCTAAACTGATCTCCTTTGGGCTCCGGCGCTCTAAGTCCTGCTTACGCCCTCACATTAAATACAAGTCCATTGACTTGCATTGGACTTGAGGACGCTGGGAGACATGCTACAGCTGGACTAGAGGGGGAAAGAGGTAATTGCCACTGCTGCAGGACAAGGATAAGGTGAGCATAATTTTTATTTTAGACCCTAGTCCAAAACAAGCACTTAAAAGAAAACTATAGGGTAAGTGTTTTTCCTCATAGTTCTCTTTAGGGTCACGGGAGGACATAAACTAGCATCCTTCTGTGACCCAAAGCTCAGTATCTCGTGAGCTACAGCTTGCGGCATACTGAGACTGCCGCAGCCGGGACGGATCCCGACATTACTGTCGAAATCCATCAAGCTGTCTAGAGGCAGAGCCAGCTGTACCCGCCCCCATCCGTTCCCCCAGTCAGTGCTGGAGGATCAGAGCGGGGAGGGGGTGAATCCCTGCAGGGAGCCGTGAGTGACAGTCACCGCTCTCTGCAGGGAGATGATCGAGAAGTGAACGAGCGATGGTATGTGTTCGCTCACTTCCTATCTATTGAGCCGGCGTGTGACAGTTTCATTGTCACACGTCGACTTGACCTATAAGGATAAGTGATTTTCACTCACATCATAGTTCTTCTTTAATCCTTGCAGTTTGGGGTTAGCCCCACTAAAGGGTTAATTTGCCTGACAGATCAATGGTGGAAAAATCAGGGGGATGCAGAGATCGGATTATGCATGTAATTTGCTCCAAAGTTCTACTTTAAAGTATCTAAGGTATCTAAACTGCGGCCACCACATTTAAGGACTGGTAAGCTGCAAAATATGAAATTTTAGTTTTTGGGTTTGCATCAGTTTTGTATGTTTTTTTAACTCACAAACCTGCAGTCCTCGCTAGCCTAGCGTAGCAGTTTTGCAAACATTTGCTGCATTTGGTTTAACTCTCCAGAAGGCTATACATATGAGCGGACAGACTTTTTCATTTAGGGATTATGTTAGACTGGTCCGCCTATCATGCACCTGTCCCATTTTGTTGAAATGACCAATAAAAATCTTACTGTGTAAGCTGCCCGGTACTGCATAACTTTTGCGGCAAAAATGTGCTCTTCTTAGTTCACCAATGTTCCACTATTTTCAATGGGTAGGCCATACTTTCTGGCCCACAAAAGAGGCCAATACGAGTATGGTTTACCCATAGGTAGGAATAGGACTGTGGCACACATGTGCACATGCCAAATAGAAAGTCCACTTTTTCTGCATTCCCTCTGCCCCCCCAACACGACTAGCTTAAAAGAAATATAGATATATACACATATACACTGAGTGGCCAGATTATTATGACCACTCCAACAGTACTTCGTTGGGCCACGAGATTACTCCACAAGATGATGAAAGGTGATGCGAGGAATCTGACACTGCAATGTTGCCCTTCTGTTGCCTTGTACCAGTCTTGCCACTCTCCGTTCTGCCCTAACATTGACTAGTCGCTGACGGCCACAATTCGCACGTGCAGACCCAGATTTTCGGCTGACAGCCCGGTCTTTAAACACTTTAACAACAGCTGCTCTTGAACATTAACAAATTCTGCTGTTTTGCTGATACGCGCTCCATGGCTCCGAGCGCCAACAATCATCCCACGTTCAAAGGCTGTTAAATCTCGTTGTTTCCCCGTATCTTCAGAAATAAATCTCTTCTACTGTCGTGGTAAACAACCTGCTTCCCTATTTATAATGGTCTGGCCCTCTAGCAACTTCACCGCCAAATTATAGCTAATTTGCCTACAAACGTCAGATGGTCATAATAAACTGGCCACTCAGTGTATATACACATATATATATTAGGGATGTCCCGATAACGAAGCTAGCACCGGTATCGGGACCGATACAGGGCATTTTGACAAGTACTTGTACCTGTCAAAATGCCCCAATACAAAACTCCGAAGCTTGCACTGTTTTTTTGTTTTTACTTACCGCGTCGCACTGAGTTTCACGTCACTGCGATGCGGTAAGTAGAACGATGTGATTACCCTCGCAGGGGTTCTTTATCCCAGAAATACAGGCACATCCAACCTCCTGGCTTTCATTCACAGCACTGCTGCTCTGGCCTCAGGCCACTGTCTGTTCCTCCAGACGGTCTTGTACTAACCTGCACAATAGGTCTCACAACCCCGCAGCTCCCTGGTGCACTGGCCTACACTCTGACTCCTGGGTGGAGTTCTCCTGACTCACAGGTGGGGCCCTGAACACATCCCAGCACACTCTTCCCTTCACATCAGAGTTCCCCTCACAACATCATGACCCCCCCACCCCCTCTCTCATATCAGGAGCACCACCGCCGTAGTGGTGGAAGGGAACATATGGTGCATTGTACACCATCAGACATGTGGAACAGAGAGCATACAATGCAATGTGCAGAATGAGGTAGTGTGTGAATTGGAACAACTTACTCTCTGGGATGGGTGGAGGTGGTGGCTGGGGTTTAGATATTAAAATGACTTCACCTACTTTTTGCCAAGTTGGCGGCAATAATGAGTGGAGACATACATTTCTTCATTACTGTTCTCTCCATTGTTTGATTCAGGCAAATCAAATTCTGACCCTTGCACAGTGGGGTTACCCTGGCACTGAAAGGGTTAAAGCAGACCTATGAGGTGAGTGCTTTTCACTCACCTCATAGTTCTAGCCGACCTGTGACAATGAGACTGTCACAGGTCGGCTCCCCATGACAGGGGAGGAGCTGGATTCTCCCCGCTCCCATCCTCCAGCGCTGACTGGCGGAACGGACGGGGGGTGGGTACAGCTGGCTCTGCCTCTAGATAGGCAGAGCCAGCTGTCAGTCACGCAGCTGGGCGGATCCCGGCATAATTGTCGGGATCCACTTCAGCTGCGGTGTCTCAGTATACCGCTGACTGGCGGAATGGACGGGGGAGGGTACAGCTGGCTCTGCCTCTAGATCATAATTGTCGCGATCCGCTTCAGCTGCGGCGTCTCAGTATACCGCGAGCAGCAGCGAGCAGTATACTGCGGCATCTCAGTATACCGCAAGCTATAGCTCACGGTATACTGAGCCTAGGCTGACGGGAGGGCGCTAGTTTGTGTCCTCCCGTTACCCTAAGGAGAACTATGGGGAAAAGCCCAAACCCCATAGTTCTCCTTTAAGTCCTCGTTTTGCCTAGGGAGCTAAAAAACAAAGTTGTGCTCACCCAATCCTCCAAGCAGGCTTGCTCTTAGATTGCTCCCTTGAACTCACTCCCCCACCGCTCCAGCAGTCTGAGGTCCAAGAGTCATCATGTTCTATAGACAGTGTATAGGACGTGAGGACGCCGAGGGAACCGCCATGGCTGCAGTGGAGGGAGCGGTGTAGGAGCCAGCCGAGATTGTGGTTCAGGCGAGTATAACTTTATTTTAGCTCCCTAGACAAAAATTAGCACTTAAACCTTAAAGTGCAGGGGTAGCCCTGTTAAACATTTTTAACATAAATTGCAAGGCAATAGTCCGGTCATGCTGACTGGTGACATTTTTACTGACTGGTGGGACACCTTCAAATTTTTCAAGCCCTGTATATATATATATATATATATTTCTTGGCACTGGCCTTGATTGACATCCTTCAAGAATGCACTCTTGCTATGGACTGGAGTGCATTATCATAGGATTTCGAGTTTGCAGCTTTGCCTGGAGGTTCAATGGTGTCTCCTGGAGTTGTTGGGGGTCAGGGCTGGGGTAATGTTTTTTTTTTTCCAGTGAACGGTTTGTGTTGGGAGGGGAGGTAAGGGGTTTCTAAAAAAGCAGAATTTCCATTAAGCATAAAAGGTTTTATAAACCATTGCAGTGGGGCTACCCCTACACTTCAAGAGTTAGGTGCTCATTTTTGTATAGGTGCAAAAATACCAAAGCAATACTTACCTGAAGCTCCGAGTCGGCCAGCTGTCACAGAGCACCCTTCAGCCTGTCTTCTCCTACACTGACCCATGGTAATGTTCCTCAGCATCATCACGTCTATGCACTGTGTATAGAACGTGATGATTTACGGGATCCTAGACTGGTGCAGAGGACAGGAAGAGAGGCTAAAAGGACTGGTCTAAAAACAAGCCAGCTCTGAAGATCAGGGGAGTACAGGGGCGTCCCGAGGCCGGGTATCACCCGGAGTGGAGACTGAGTGACACCCTGCCGTGATGTCATTGCGCATGAACGTGACGTCACCACGGTGACGTCATCACGCATGCGCGGTCATCTAATTGACGCCTGTCGACTGCCATCTTGGTAAAGGTAAAGAGTTCTTCTCACAACTAGATCACATACACTTACTGTATAACTAAAAGAGAAGGTCAAAGGGAAATAATGTAAAATTTACATATAATGATAACATTTAGCAGAACGTTTTACTCTTAACACAATGATTTAGTTCTGTAGAATGGAAAATTTTATTTTTAACTTTTTTCTACGATGTAGACTGGTTTACAACTACTTTTGCTAACGGTATAGTATGGAAATCAAACGTTCATGTGTATATTGTGGCACGAGGCGATGAGTGCATTCCCTCCCCTCCCCCCCTTCCCTTTATTGGAAAATGAAGGCAGCAGCATTATAAATTGAATGTGATCAAGCTTATCCATGTCATTAAATTTCCTATCAGTATGAATAATCCCAGTACATTTGTTTTTGGCTGAAATAAATACCAAGATTTTTATCGCCTTGGCTTTAAACATGCCATCATCGCTGGTGATATTTATGGAGGGCAGATGTTAAAATCGCTGTAAAGATGACACCTCTGTCTTTTATCCCTGTTCTATATCTGGTTGACATCAACTGAATGTGAGCAATTAAATCCATTTTATCTGCAATATATAGATAATCTGCAATACATCTGGTTGGAAGGAGGATGACATCACATCTTGCAGTAAGTTTTTCCCCCCAAAAGGTTATTTATTGTTGTGTGCTATTAAAGCATTTTTTGCATAGGAGGGAGAGGGGGTTAATTAAATGGACCTGGTAGTGCAAGGTGCTCTTTAAACAATGTTATTTTCTCAATGCCAGCAATGGTGACTGTTTGGATGTGCATCACTGGAGCTCCACTTGCTATTAATATTATTACCACTTAGAAGGCTGTATTGTCATCCACTGGGGAAGCAAAATGGGTTACACACATAGCTTCCTTTACCTCTCTTCCTTTGTGATGCCATTTACACCATTAAAAATTGACTTTTATTTTGGATATGTTCCCAATAAAGGCATTTGTTATCACTGCCTGTCCTAAGATGAAGACACTCCCATTACTTCCTGTACTCAGAGGATGACTTGCCCATTACCTCCTGTCCTGAGAGAAAGTCGCTCCCATTACTTCTTGTCCTCAGAGGATGACATGCCCATTACTTCCTGTCCTGAGAGGAAGATGCTCCCCATACTTCCTGTCCTCAGAGGTTGACACGTCCATTACTTCCTGTCCTGAGAAGAAGACATTTCCCATCACTTTCCATCCTGACATGAAGTGGGAAGAAATCACCACATTACACACAGATAAAACAGTAACCCTTCTCTGTTGTATTTAAAACAAATTAATTTTGGCCAGACTTGGGTTTTACTCTTTAGTGCTGGACTAATTTTTTACAATCACAGAAAAAAGGTATATGTTTTTTTTTTTTGTAATAAACGACTCACGGCTGTTTTAGCCCCGCACGACTGGGGTGCCATTAGACTCCTGACCTTGTGGCAAACCGCGCAGAATTGTTCATGATTGCCACATGGTGAGGTGTCGCCTAGGTGTGCACCGGCCCTTACAGCTTGCCAGTTTTATGGTCCATGTCGATGGGCTTTGGGATTGTGCCGAAGGCATCAGTTTGACAACAGTTTAAGAAATCATTCAGAATTCATCGATGGGGCATTTGACCTGCCGTTGACTTGCTACTGACCTGCATTTGACCTGCTTTTAGAAGTAAAATAACGAATGGGGCTTTTTAGGTGCCAAAAAACTTTTTACAAACTCATGTCTGAATAAAATGTGTTTTTATTTGTGATTCATCTTAAAATCTCTTCTTAAAATCAATAGTGCACATATCCACCTGGTTGCAATCTAGTTATATTACAACATCATAATTACATATACATAAGGTACTTTGAGTAATACAATCTTGGTGTAAAGACTCAATGTGTTTTGCGATATTGCTTCCTCAGGAATCCTATGAATCCATAAATTGGGCAATTACATATTATTCACCTCTATCAAATAGTGCAAGTATTACAAAGTGGGTTAGATCGGAGCGGGTAGAGGGGAATCCAGCCCCTCCCCCTGTAACGGCAGAGAGCCGTGACAGGATCGAGAGGTATGCGAACCCGGTATGTGTTCGCTCACCTCCCGATCTACTGAGCCGACCTGTGAAAGTCTCATTGTCACAGGTCGGCTAGAACTATGAGGTGAGTGGAAATCACTCATCTCATAGTTCTCCTTTAAAATCTTTTCCTAAAATCAGTAGTGCACATAACCACCTTGTTGCAATCCGGTTTTATTACAATATAGTATCCCACATCAACCTAACCACTGAACCATCACATGCTCAAACAATTCATCCCCACACAGCTACCTCCTCATGTATCACTTCCACCTCCCTTCTAGATTGTAAGGCCTCATGGGCAGGGCCCTCCTTGCCATCTTGTCTTGAATTGTATCGTAATGGTCATGTCTTCCTTATATTGTAAAGCGCTGCGCAAACTGTTGGCGCTATATAAATCCTGTACTGAACTTGATGGACTTGTGTCATTTTTTTACCTGGCTAACTATGTAACAATAATAATAATAGTAATATTAATATAGTAATTACATGGTAGGGGAGGGTCCTCTTATCTGCCTGACAAGGCTTGGTTGTGTGACAGAGCTGTGTAAATCTTAGGACTAAATGGACAGCAATACAAACTCTTTGGCAGGTAAAACAGCTCCCATACAGTATATGTATTTCATCTGTGTATTAAGCTGTTTGCCTGGAGTTCACCTTTATAACAAAAATGCATTGTCATCTGTAGCTGAAAGATATATTTCCTTGGAGATAGGATGTCCAACAATTTTCCATCTTGAATTCTTAGACATCTTACTTATGTGTTAAAGTGAAGGAGAGTGACATTTTGGGGGATTTCACAGACACTAGAACAATATAATTAAAGTCTTATTTCAGAAACACATTTCTGCTCCATAGTTTTAGTGGCAACTCTCTGTAACATTTATTACACCATTGCTAATTTATGCTTCTCTAACATGCGCCAAATGCAAATTGTGCAAAACCTATTAGCGGAAATTAAGAAATGGTCACCTGCCTTTATGTGAGGAATGCTAAATTAAAATGTTAAGTAGTATTTAGACACCAGCAAAATCTGAGAAACTTTTCTTCAGCATTTCATAAATTTCAAATGAGAAAAGATATTTATGATGCATGGAGATGCCAACATGGATCTGAAAATGACTATGCTTTCCACTTGGGACCTAGAACCAGTTCAAGACTTATTCTTATGAGACAAACTATTACTTTAATAACCATGCAGATGTTATATCCTGCTTCAATCACACTGCAATATTTGTAATTATATCCAAAGCAAATTTGGCTTCTACATCTTTGACATTTCAATGTGTTAAAAGATTGGGAAACTTGAGACGTATGGCTCATCCTCATAGTGCCACCAAAAAGGATCTTTTAAGTCCTGCCAGGCCTCACTGCTGAGGTCTTGAGCTGTATACTTGTGACCAGTGATTTTGCAATCTGATCCTTATTCCTGTTATTCCTGTGGCTTGTTCCTTGACCCATCTCTGACTCTTCCTTGGCTGCTCCTCTACTGACCCGGCTTGTTCAAAGACTTAGATTATTAATATTATACAGGATTTATATAGCGCCAACAGTTTGTGCAGCGCTTTACAATATAAGGAAGACATTACAATGCAATTCAAGACAAGATGGTAAGGAGGGCCCTGCCCGTGAGAGTTTACGATCTACAAGACAGATGCCTGCCTAATTCTCTGGTACCTTGTTGCCCACAACTTGCTGATCCTGGCTTATTTCTAAGTTCCCGTGGTGTCTTGAACAGTATAAATGTGAGTAGTGATTTTGGAATTTGATCTTTATTCCTGTTACCGACCCACCTTCTTCCTTGGCTAATCTGTGACTCCTCCTTGTCTGCTCCTGTATTGACTCTAGCTTGTTCACTGACTTTGTCTCCTGCTTAATGCTCTGATACCTTGATGCCCATAAGTTGCTGATCCTGGCTCGTTCCTGACCTTTATCTCTACATCACTTCATAGCACACAATGACAGTGCTTTTTTAAGTGCCTCAAAACTCAGGAGTTAAACCATAAAAATGCATTCACGTACCCTAATTAGAAACTAAAATGTATCTTATAGGTGTATCACTCGGCTGCAGATCCTCAAATCATCTCTGAATTGGTGCTAACACTGTCCTTCCTTCTGGAGGGTGGCTACTTTTGTTCCCCATGGTCCCTGTGTGTGTTGTAAAGTGGTCACCGCTCCAAGCTCGCTCCTGTGATAGACTACAATCTTATGTTTAGTTTACTAATTGGTATTGAAATTGTAGTCCATCCCAGGAGTGAGCTTGGAGCGGTGACTACTTTACAACACACACAGGGACCATGAGGAACAAAAGTAGCCCCCTCCAGAAGGAAGGACAGTGTCAGCACCAATTCGGAGATGATTGGAGGATCTACAACCGAGTGATACTCAAATAATTAACAAATAAAATAATAAGATACATTGTTGTTCATCGTTAAAGGAGAATTATGAGGCGAGTGATTTTCACTCAACCTCATAGTTCGAGCCGACATGTGACAATGAATCTGTAGATCGGGAAGTGAGTGAACACACACTGTCACTCGCTCACTTTCTGATCATCTCCCTGCTTGTGTGTATTGTAAGTAGCCACCGCTCCAAGCTCACTCCCGGGATGGACTACAATTTCACATTCAGTTTACTAATTTTTATCGAACTTGTAGTCCATCCCGGGAGTGAGCTTGGAGTGATGGCTACTTTACAATACACACAAGGACCATGGGGAACAAAAGTAGCCCCCCTTCAGAAGGAAGGACAGTGTCAGCACCAATTCAGAGATGATTTGAGGATCTACAGCCGAGTGATACACAAATAAGATACATTTCTGTTAATATTGAAGGTACTCAAATGCATTTGTAAGATTTAACTCCTGAGTTTTGTATCATTTTCAATTCAAGAAGCAGCAGCATCATCCTCCAACACTCGTGCCACTCTTTCATTCTTACACTTTCTGTCCTCTTCCCCAAGAGTATTTGGACTGAAACAATAAAAGAGGTCACACTCATCATCTTGGTCTCTCAATCCAGGCATGTGACATTAACTGACATTACTGTATTTTATAGTTGTTTTTAGATCTTTAAATCTACCTGGGGAGGCCCCAGAACCTAGACTCATGTTCTATACAGGGTCTCATTTGTGATGAACCGTCACCTTCTTTTAATGCTAAACCTCAACTCAGTAATTTAAGTCTAAAATGGCACATATTGTGTACTTTTTATGCACACACAGTATCTGCCAGGGATTGGCAAGCCTTTAAAAAAGAGTGATAGTCCATTTCAGAATGGCTATTGATGTGGTAATATAAATTTAGGCTTAACCAGGGAGTTATGTTTAGGAGTAAGGTGTAGGGATAGATTTAGAACCTTTAGTTAAGGGTGACATTTTAAGGGTGACATAATTCTGGCATTTGATGGTTGAATCGCAGTAGGAGGCAGTGGACAGGACAAGTAGCATCAGACAGGATCAGCGTGTAATCTATGTTTAGATAAAGTCATGCCCCTGTATGCAACCAAGCTCTAGGATTCAGAGTACTCCCAAGACACAAAGGGTCTGTTTTAAAGCAGATCTTACCTTTAATTCCATCCCCCCTTAAAAAAAGTTACTATTGCTTAGCTTTTGTGTATGTTGGCCCCACTGCTGGCGGCTGCTTGTCCATCCAACATCATTCAACGTACTTCCTATAAATCCAGGCTGTCGTAGACACACCCTTTGGGGATGCATCAGCACACTGGCCTGGGCCCAGAGGAGAATGCTGCTCATATCACTGCTAGCACCATTCTCTGCAGCATTTAGGATTGCCCACTGCCAATGCTGAGGCAGGAGAGGAAGCAAGCAGGATATCCAATGACTGGCCTAGACTGGACTGCAGTTTGCTTTAAAGAAGAGTTTCATTCAGGCACAAGAAATCTTAGTTCCTTTACTTTGGTAGACATGACATGTTCAGTTCAGACAAAAACTCAAGATTTGGTTTATACTTGAATGCTAACTCATTTACTAAGATTATATTTTGAAATTCATATATGAGGGATCTTTATTAGGATTTATTCCAGGCAAACAGCTGAATACTTAGTTGAAATATGGAACATCTTTGTTTACGGTTTTACCTGCCAAGCAGTTTATAATTGTGTCCAGTCGTGTTACATACACCTGTAAGTCAGCAAGAACACTCTGCTACTTTCTGGTCTAGTGTTACTGCTCCCTAGTCAGCCCTCTGTTCATTGGATAGTGATTCTGATCCTGATTCACTGTCCTATGAGGAGCCTGGAGGCGGGGAGATGTCATTGAAAGCTGCATTTCCAAGCCAAGAGGATAAATTGCCTAATCAAGAACTACACTAGCCATCTGTCTGCCTGTACAGTGCTAAAATATGTGTAAATCAAATTGTTACAG
>NW_017306406.1:820852-837736 GCF_000935625.1 Nanorana parkeri | reverse complement strand
TTTGCTGTCTTCCATTTAAACTAATTTCACATGAAAAGAAAAACAGGCTCTTTGGATTAAATTTACTAATATCCAGAAATATATTCTTGGATTGCTGGTATGAACTAGACCTTTCCAATAAGATCAATGAGCTGAAATGAGATCTCTAAGACAATTGCTTCATTAAGCAGTATGAAATTGCTAAATTGCTCATACACAAAGCAACTTAGTGGGGGATTTCATTAGTAAATTATTTACAAACTGGACCATTAAGAGAAAAAATGCCATATTTGTTATACGACATGGTGTGAAGAAACCCTAAAAACAATGCAAACATAATTTTGCAGTTTTTATCCTTTGTTATAATTTGTTTCTAAATCAAGATGTTTTACTGCCTCTAACAAATTGATTGTGACCTCTTTAACCATTGATTAAGCTTATGCAATTAGCAATGGCTAAATGTTTCTCATTTGCACTACTAAGCTCCAGAAAGCAATATCTGAATTTAAGCTCCATAAATCATCTACCCTACATAGATTTAAAAATACATATAATACATTTTTAAACCCTGGTACCAAATAGATGTACAATATATGGCACCACTGCTGAAACATGTGTTTGCTAAGTTTGCTAAGGGCTCGTCCATCCATGCCACACTTTTTTTTCAAAATTGACCCCTAATGGTGTAACCATAACCACGCAACTGTTCTGGGGCCCAGAAGCATGGGGGGTGGGGGTGGGGGGGAGACAATGCTGTTTGGCAACAATATAATTCATGCACGTTGCTGGCTGGGCTTTTTTTTATCAGCCTGACGTTGAATTTTAAAAATCAAAAAGTGAAACTCTGTCATACATTAGAGTGGAATTCTGTCATATATTAGATCATAAGGCATTTTAAATGTAGGATGTATTGTTAATGTTGGGACTTTTTGTCAGAGGTCAGAGCCTTCCACTGGATACTTAGTCTAGATTAAGCAATATTATGTCCATAAAAAGTGAGGTCACCTGTCTACCTGAATATACTGAATGACCAGGTTTTTCCATCAATAGATATTTTCTTCTCTGTTGGCACATTGGGCATATTCCATGACGACAATGCCAAGATTTGTCGGGCTCAAATTGTGAAAGAGTGGTTCAGGAAGCATGAGACATAATTTTCACACATGGATTGTCCACCACAGAGTCCGGACCTTAAACCCATTGAGAATCTTTGGTATGTGCTGGAGAAGACTTTACGCAGAGGTCTGAATCTCTCATCATCACTACAAGACCTTGGTGAAAAATGAATGCAACTCTGGATGGAAATAAATGTTATGACATTTTATAAGATTATCGAAACGATGAAACGAGGAGTGTGTGCCGTAATCAAAGCTAAAGGTGGTCCAATGAAATATCACAGTGTGTGACGTCTTTTTTTGGCCAGGCAATGTATTAAATAACAACCATGTGAAAGTATGGAACATGATTTCATCTATCTATCTATCTATCTATCTATCTATCTATCTATCTATCTTACAATTTTTACTATACAGCTGGCACTAATAAATGTCTGTATCCGTATTACTGTAGTAGGAACATTAGACTGAAATTTCCTTGCCTTGCAGTGATGTTGACCTGAGGTCAGTTCCAACCAAATTCAGCCTGTGTTAAGTATGTATATTCTTCTTGCACTGGTTTCCTCCATATGCTTGTAGGTTAACTGACTTCTGACTAAACTGACCCCAGAGTGTGTATATGTGTGATTGGGGAGATTGGATTGTTATTTCCTCTGGGAAACTGATGTGAAAGGTTCCATTCTGTAATACATTAGATCTATCTATCTTTCTATCTATTAGGGATGAGCTTTGTTTAACCCAAACTCTAGCTGTTTGAGGGTTGATGAACATGCAAACTAATTGGCCAGGTTTAGCCAGTTTTCCTGCCCAAACCTCCAGCTGCTGCAACTAAAATAAAAAAAAATAGTTAGGGATGTTCAGATACCAAGTACTGTACTTGGTACAAGTAGAAGTACAGATACTTTTCCAGCTTCAAGACTAGACTAGAGAAAAACTCAAAAGTTAGGAGGCAGCTGTCATTTTTAAGGAGCATATGGAGCTCCTGGTATTTGTGCATCCCTGTTTTAATGTATGATTTGTTTTATTTTTTCCAGACCAAGTACAAGTACTTGTCCAAGTCCTCACAGATACAAATACTGATACATTTTTGTTTAGTGTCACGTGGCAGTTTTTCTAAAACAATGCAGACTAATGATTTCAGGAAAGTGGTGGAGCACCAGAGCCCGCAACAGCAACCGCTGCAACCCTGGTAGTTCTTGTGGAATGCCATGTATCAACATCCCTAAATTTAGTAGCAGTATTACTATCATCACTAAATGAATGACTTCCTGGCCCACCTGCTGGCTTTGTTTACTTAGTCAGTGGGTATCATTGGTGATGTCATTGACCAAAAATGATCATAACTATGGTCATGACAATGAATGTCATTCGAATGTTGATGTCATTGATGGTGGATTTACACATTGGGACTTTTTTAATATCAAATACTTTGCTATCAGTGTTTGTGTGTTTATGTGCATTGTAAATTTTTTGGTGAATTAGTAACAATGAGTAACATTGTAAACAGGACTTCCAGATTATCTTAAGTCTCCCACCAGGCCATGCATGGGTGGATGAGACCCTTCTCCCCATCAACATAATGACTAGGTGCCTTGCCAGGGAGTAACCTCCCACTGTTGAGGACATGTGGCTTGGTATGCTTAAGATGGTGTGTGTGTGTGTAGGGTGCATGCTTGCTGCTCCTCCCTGAACTAGCCCGCCAGGCTGCAATCGATTAATTTTTTTGTATGTTTTTTTTGCCTGGTGTCCTCCTCCAAATCCATACAAGAATGTTATCAAGGATAAGGATCTGGTATGGATTGTGGGGATCCCACACTTTGGTTTTTGCCTGGGGGACCCCCCAAAAACACATCCTCTTGTGTAAATATGTCATCAATCACGTCAACCTGCGATGTGGATTTATCATTAATAACGATAAACAACACCACAACATCCTGTTGATATGACTCCAGCTACACTTGACTCATATGACAGCTCCCCGCTGGCTGCTGAATGTCAACGAACCAGCCAGGTATCCACATTTAATCAATTACATAATTAATCACCAGCATACCTAGCTGGTTTAGTGACATCCACCAGGCAGTTGGAGAGCTCCAACTGGAGTATCGGCAAGAGAGGATCATTGTTGTGCAGGTCGTTGTGCCCAGTGGTACATTAAGACCACATTCATTGAGACTGATGCAGGATCTACATCACTGGAAGACATGACTGACGTTGGCTGTACATTGTGTTTATCTATTTGTTTAATTTTTTCAGAGGAGGGTAAGTAACCATGGGTATGGATTTGTATACCAAAGCTTGCAAATTGTCCTTAGATAAGGCTAACAAAACAAAAAGATTCAGCCCACAGACTTTAATGGGGTTCGGGTGCTGCTTCAATCTATCTATCAATCTATCTATCTATCTATCTATCTATCTATCTAGATATTATGTACCCGTATTTTATAATGTATAGTCTCCAGGTGAAAGGACATGTACAAGCAACTTGCCGATTTATTATAAAACTGTGTAAGATAAAAAGGTCAGTTACTGTTAGTTAAGCCAATATTTATTGTTGTGTTCAAGCTTGAATAGCTGTAAGAGAGGATGCTCATTATTCTCCATTCTTTATGGTTGAGAGAGAAGTGAAACAGAAAGATTATGCATGCTATGGTTGTCTCGGGCCGGGAAACCATGGTTACTGATCTACTTAAAGATTCACCAGGATGTTCTATATTCCGTGCCTGGGAAGGGCTTTGAGATGACATTGCGTGTGAATGATGGCTCTGTAAGTCGCCTATTGCCATTGTGAACAGGTGTTGCTTGCAGGAAGATTGTCAGATGTATCTGTTCCTCTTAGAACGTATCATTTATTTATCCAGTATCCCATCTTCAGGACGCACTACGCGGTCTCCGCTGAGTTTAATGTGCACACAAGCTATGTGCATATGGCTTGGTCAAATTAAACCATTTACAGTAAGGTTCAATGGTCAATTAAAAACTACATTCAAAAGCTTAGCTCTAAAATTCAGAAAAGAGCTTAGCTCTAAAATTCAGAAAAAAATGATAAGGTAGTGAAATAAAGAGGGTTATTTACGAAAGGGTGAAGAGTTTGGAGAAGGCAGGGGAAGTGAACAATCAAGGCCAACATAGATGATTTGGAAAAATTCACCAATTCAGCTCACTTTCCAGTTCAGCTAGGTTGTCCTAGATTGTTCCCTTCTCCTGCCTTCTCCAAACTCTTCACCCTTTTGTGAATATTATGTAGTTTTAATGTGCTTACAATTCATAGGATGTTGAACCAATGTTATTCTCCACTAAGTGTCTACATGTCCCCCCAGCAAAGAGGAATTAAAGTCCAGTCCTAATCAAAATTTTAATTTTGTTTTGAATAGAGCGGGAAAGAGTTCCACTGTTACATCTTGGTTGGACTGTGCCCCAAATTAGCACCGATTATACTATATAGGAAAATGCTGACCAGAGTATAGGTTATACATGACTTATGGAATAGGCATTTTTTGGAGAACATTCAAGACAAATTAATAAAAAAAAGCACAGGACAAAGCACAGGAAGAACAGAGGATTCTGACTACAGATGGAGGTGGTAGACCAGCAAGATTGTAGGGATTAGATCCCCTTTCTCAAGAAAAGTCCCACCTCCAGGCTTCCAGAGAGGAGCTGGAGAAAAATGTGGATAATCCTGATCTTGGCCACAGGAACAGGTTTTTTCCTCTCACTTTTAGTTCTGGTGACAACTGTAAAATTCTGAACTCCCATCATTTTCTCTCCTTTTGACAAAGAGTACCAGTAGAAATAGAGAGGGCCACAGGCACCAAAAAAAACAAACACCTGAAGGTAGTTCTAACTACTACTCTACTCAAAATGGTAAAAAATGTTGTGGTGATCAATATACTATCAATTACTCAATGCAGGGCAATTTAAAGTGACACTAAACTCAGGATTTAAATCTTAAAAATGCATTCAAGTACCTTACCTATCAGATTACATCACTTTTGCTAAAGAGGACCAGGAAGTGGAAAAATTGTAAGTAAAAGGAACATATCTATAATAAGCAAAGTTTGTTACATTATCATTACCTGTTTGATTATTATAGACAGCTCCTATTTTGGGATTCCGTATTTTCGGGGAACTTTGCTTATTATAGATTGACGCTGGAACCCAGGAGTTTTTTGTCCACTTTATTGTTATTTGAGGCGCTTCTCCTTTCCCCATTTGTTATTAAAAGGAACATATGTTTAACTAGTGAATGTAAGATGATTTCATATCACCATGAAGCTTGTAGGCAAGAGGGTAAAGGTCCACTTTAAGATATTGAGCTCTGTAAACAACAGGCAATCATCAGCAAATCAGGTGAACCTATGCTGGAAAATATCTGAAAAGGAGCCAACTGCTGGATGAAATGACAATACGAAATGTTAATATGCAATATTTCATATATACCGGGCTATCAGACTATAGAAACATAGGTTACATTACTGTATGTACATTTACCGGATATACCGTATTTTGCTTTCCATAAGACGCACCGGACCATAGGACGCAGGGAGGTCCGGTGCGCGTTATGGAGCACTCGACAGACCGTAGCTTCTGTCACAGCTTCTGTGACAGAAGCTGCAGTTAGTGACCGCTGAGACAGGTGGTGCTGTGATTACAGCGCCACGGTCTCAGTGATCACACAGAGCAGACGAAGAACATCCGTTCTTCGTCTGCTCTATGGTCATCTTGATCGCCGCCGCCGCTGCTCGGTTTTAATATGAGTGATCTAATTAGATCACTCGTATTAGACAAGCAGTGGCTCCTACTGTACATTTAGCTCTGCTTAACAGAGCTAAATGTATAAAAAACTACTCGCCCCGCGCCCAAAACTGCATGTCTCGGGCGTCGGGATTCGCTCCATAAGACACCGGCACATTTCCCCCCTCTTTTGGGGGGGGGAAAAGTGCGTCTTACGGAGCGAAAAATACGGTATGTCAAGCCAAATCAATGAAAATTCACTCAAGATTCACCCAATAAAATTACATTTATTAAAGTCTATTTTTTTAACTAATATTTACCTTCTAGGTTCCAGCAATGCCTAACAGCATCTCTTCCACACTTGACTTGGGATTTTGTGCTCAGTGAACTCTGGGAAGGGAGTTCCCTGTGACATCATTGCCCATATATGAACTAATACCAATACAAGCTATGGGTTTGGTAACGGTAAAAATGACAGGTTAAAATATACATACAGAGTATACAAAGTAGGGATGCACCGATACCAAGTACCGTACTCGGTACAAGCACAAGTACAGTTACTTTTTGAGCTCCATGACTAGACTAGAGAAAAATTTAAAAGTTAGGAGGCAGCTGTCATTTGTAAGGAGCACACAGAGCTCCTGGGATTTGTACATCTCTGTTTTAATGTATGATTTTCTTTATAAATATATATTTATGGGATGCACCCATACCAGTTTTGCAAGTACAAGTACTGATACTTGCCCAAGTCCTCACAGATACAAGTACTGATACATTTTTGTTTAGTGTCAAGGGACAGTTTTTCTAAAACAATACAGACTAATGATTTCAGGACAGTGGTGGAGCGCCAGAGCCAGGTCCCAGCTGCAACCTCTGCAACTCTGGTAGTTCTCATGAGAATGCCAAGTATCAGCACTGGTATCTGAAATTGTATCTGGACATCCTAAAAGTGTACACTTATTCTTCTAACTTATAGCTACAGCACAATACTTTACTGTATGATTTAGGATGTTGCTTGCATCATATCTCAAGCCTCACATTGCCAGTAAAGACATTGTTGACTAAATATTCCTGTTTTGTCCAAAACCAAAAACACTGATCAATCCCCTGAGCTTGTTTTCATATACAGGAGAACACTGTTGTAATTGGAATATGCGCTGCTGATGAGAATCTATTGATTGCTTTGCAGTCCCTCAGATTTGTATAAAGAAGTCTAGCACCAGAAAAGCATGAATCATGTTGTGTATAATCATCAAGGAAAACTATAGTGGTTTTTGGTTAATAATATGTATTTGTTCATTTATATGTATTTTACTCGTGTATTTATTACATATAGGTGTATGTGCACAGGCACATAAACTGATGTTTTATATTTTTTTACTATTTACATGAAACTTATAGTTCACAGAGAATACACAGTAGAAGTGTGGCTTCAGATTTTCTCTCTGACAAATAGTAGAAACTTTTTTCTTGGGAGCTGTTCATGGACTAAGTAACAACTGTATTATCTTCGAAATGAGCTATAGCCTCCCAATAAGTGAGGAAAACCCGCTGTACAGTTCTGTGCAACATTTTAAAATGGGGGAGAACAAACAACAGGTAGGGAAAGGAAGGAAGACAAATAGAAAAGAAAAAAGAATAATAAGGCAAGGAAGAAGAAAGGGGCTAGATCCAAGGAGTAAGAGAACTCTCAGTGCAGTGAGACCCTCCATAGTGGTTTGTAAAATTCACATTCAGTGGGCCCTATCCAGAAACATCAAGGTCAGGGAATACTCCTGAGATGCAGTAAAACCAGGTCTTGTTGTGAAGCTCTAAAGTTCTTCTGAGGCTGGCAGTAAGGTCCTGAAAAAAAAATACAACTTTTTTTCTGGGGGGAAAATGTAACACTGATCAGGTTAAAATAAATAGAGTTTTTGTATCTATAATCTTTATTTTTTATTATGTTTTGTATCATGTTTAGGTCTAAAAACAGAATTTCACATGTTTACCAAGCTGAATTTAACTACTTTACTGAAAAAAAATTGTCTTTTGCACAGCTGAATAGGTGAAGATCAGATTGTACATACAGCTGAATAGGCTGTCTTTTTTTTGTTCTGTGCTACTCCATGCAGACTTTCAGTCTTAAGCTGGCCATACACCTTACAACCATCGCACGACTTTCGTTGTGCGATGGTTGTAAGGTAATAAAAATCTCGTACAGGACAGGCAGATTGTACTTGTGATCATCGCAAGCCCGCCCCGCTGACGTGGGGCTTCCGATAGACTTGTGCGCCGTCAAAAAATGTGTTCCGTTTCGTTTGGTTCCGTTTCGTAATATTCATTATTTCGTAATTCGTATCCGAAACTCAATTCGGATTCGTACGAAATATTTTCGTTAGTTTCGGCACATTTTCGTAACTTTACGAACATTCTTTATGATGAAGTTAAAAAGCAAAAATACCTTTGTTAATATTGGAGTCGGTGTGGTAGTTGTTTTCTTATCCGAAATACGAATTCCGTTAACGGATTCCGTATCCGAATTCCGTATTTCGGACTTTAAAAAAAACTACCATCAACTCCAATATAAATGTACTTTGCTTTTTACCTTCAATATAACGAATGTTCGTAACGGGACGAAAATAGGTCAACGGAATTTCGTATTTCCTGCCTGTATTTGTAATGCAACTCTCAGCAGCAGAAGAGAACCTCTGATTGGTCAACCAAAACGAAATACAAATTCCGTTAACGGATTCTGTATCTGAATTTCGTATTTCGAACTTTAGAAAAAAATACCATCAACTCCAATATAAATGTACTTTGCTTTTTAACTTCAATATATAACGAATGTTCGTAACGGAACGAAAATACGTCAACAGAATTTTGTATTTCCTGCCTTTGTATTGTAATGCAACAGCAGCAGCGGATCCGTATTTCGGATTAAAAAATAAATCTTGTCATGTTGTTCAACCTCATTTACAGGGGTATTATTAGTTCCTGTTTCAAAGAAATTCGGATCCGAAATTCATTAGCGGAATTTCGGATTTCGGATATAAATTCGGAAACTGCCATTTGGATTTCGTATGCTTACGAATCTACGAATTTCAGGAAAATTCGTACGAATTTCGATTCGTAACGAAACCAATCGCACATGTCTAGCTTCCGATGATTCCAATGCTGAGCGGGCAGTGTACGCTTGCGCACACCGGTCCGTTCGGCATTTGTCTTCCGAGCACTCCACTAACCCTCCGAAAATCTTACAATTTTCGGCTGGTTTTTAAGCATGCTCGTAAGACAAAAGAAGTGCGACCGTACAATAGAAACAGTCGCACGCCTTCCATACACCTGCCGATTATCGTACGATCGTGGGTTCACCCGCGATTATCGTACGATAATCGCCAGGTGTATGGGCACCTTTACATAGAGATAAAGGAAATTGCTTCTGCTGTACTCGCTCTTTAAAATAAAAAAACCATGATGTCCCTTAATACCAGTATCCCAAAGTATTTTACACTTTTTTTTAAAAAAAACTAAGATTTTTTATAAATAGTAAAAAAGCTTTTTAGGTTTTATAATATATAGATAAAAATATGAAATTTAAATTTACCTAAAGCCATTATAATTTCCTGCAGGTGGGTTATTTTCCTGAGGGTGCGTAAAGGCAAATTGTTTTGTTTGAATGGTGCGAGCCCTTAAAGCAGCCATTTAACCCTTTTACTAAAAATCACATCAGCATTACGTTTTGCATATTGATATGAATCATCTTACATTCATTAGTTAAAAAAACATTTTTCTTTTACTGACAATTATTGTTTTTCCACTTCCTGGTCCTATTGGGGTATTATAGACATGTGCACAGGCAAAACATTTGTTTAGTTTCGTGTCGTTTTGATTCGGATTTTGCGTTATTTCGTTTTTTGGGATTCGGGTCCGAAAGTCCATTCGTTTCTGGATTCGGACGAAAATCGTTAGCGGTAGTCTGTGCGAATTTTCATTTCCGTTTGCCTTTTGTTTTATTGCAGCAAAGTGACATTAAACATTTTTTTTTTTGAATGTCACTTTGATGCAATAAAAATGTATCCACAAATGAAAATTCGTACAGACTACTGGTAACAAATTTCGTCCATAGTGTCGTTTTCTGAAATTCGGATTAGTTTTCGTTCATCATTTCTGTTATTCGGAAATTCGGATGCATTTTACTCTCTGAATAACAAAAATTCATCTGAAAAACAAATTTTTACGAAACGATTTGCACATGTTTAAGGCATTAGGGATGTAATGTGCCCAAGCATTGAACCCTGGGAAGGTGACATCAGCAGAGCATTGCTGGGAAATCTCATCTGCAATCTCACAAGATTTCAGGGAAAGGCATTTGCCTCCCCTGAGATGATGTGCATGGTCACATGTCCTAGTCACACGTGCCAGAATTCCAGGAAGTAAAGAGAGATCTAGTAACCTGCCGTTAGTAAAAATTGCCTCTGTGAGAAGAATGGGGAGAAGAAAAATAAGGAATGCAAAAAATAAAAAGCCGGCATTTATCTAGAAGTATCTGTTTATAGATTGTTATTACTAAACATTTCTAAAGGATTTCTTTGTTGCCATTTCATAGATATGGGTAAAGTTCCTCTTTCAATTCCTGTGTTTTTTTCTCCTTGTTTGCTAGTTCTCAAGGGTTAAATTAGTACAATCCTAGAACTTGTTCTATTAATATTTTCAGGCAATTAGGCAGTAAGTCATGCATTATGATTTTAGCCAGAGGGGAATTTTGCAGTTTCTCCCCATGCAAATGTGTTGATGGGGCAGGACCGACTGAACCAGATTGTGTACGATGTTGTTGATAAAAACACTAAAGCTAATAATAATAATAATAATAATAAAAAGAAACACCAATTTGTAGCTATCTTAACATGACAATTAAAAATAAAATAAAGACAGGAAATGGAGCTCATATTCAATGACAGGTTTCAGAATTAATTGGTGTACAGTCTTAGAAACTGACACAGAGGTAGGTTGTTAATATTCGCCTAAGGAATAATTGAAAGAAATAGACAAACACATGTAATACCTGTATGTTCTCGCTGAAGCAGGAGCGGCCCAAGTAATGAAGACGCACATTCTATTTGACGTTTCTTGAAAGAGTGGCGATTGTGAGAATCTACACATGAGTATTGTTCTTATAAGGGAAGATATTAGCACTGTGTTGGGGGATCTTTCTTCTATGTAAATATAATATAGGCAAATAAATAAATAACAGTTATAAGTAATTTTTCCGTGCTATCTGGATAAAACAACACCTACAACTAAAAAAGTCTAGAACAAATGAATATATCCTGCTGCCATGCTAAACCACTGTAATAAAAAAATGAATACATTAATTAATAAATCAATAAATAAACAAATACAAATGTTATTATTTTCATGGTTAAATGTTAACATGCAGCAGATGAATAAAAGTGGGTTGCGTCAACTTCCTTTAAGCATGTGCAAATACATGGGTTACCTTCAGAGACAACTACACAAGAAAAAGATCAGTAGATCCAGAGAAAAGATTTGCATTTGTTTTATCACATGATCAGTTTTATTGCACATATTTATTTTAGGCTTATTTATTGAATACAGGTATTTATATAGTGCTGACAGTTTACGTTGTGCTTCACATACTGCACATTCACATCAGTCCCTGCCCTCAAGGAGCTGACAGTCTAAGGTCCCTATGTCAAATACATACAAGTGCTCATTTAGACAGGAGCCAATTAACCTACCAGCATGTCTTTGGAGTATGGGAGGAAACCGAAGTACGCGGAGGAAGCCACACAAGCACATGCAAACTCCATGCAAATAGAGTCTTGACCAGGATTTGAACCAGGCACCCTCAGTGCACAGAATCCTATTGATATAGGTCCTTACACAACTCATCCAATCAGCACAACCCTGTCTGGAAGGGGAAGAGGCCTGATTTCTCTTTGCTGTAGTTAATTAACTTTTATATGTCTTGTCTTTCCCCCAGCGTGTGACTGAACAGTGAAAAAAGAAACAGTAGCAATGATGAGCTCACCTGTCAGCATTCTGTTCAGCATGCTGCTTGTTAGCACTTGAGCTGTTCAGCACAACTGGCTCCTTGTACTAAGCTCTGCTGTAAAGGGACTGCAAGATGCTTATACAAGGTCAAATACAGGTGCTTACACTGCTAGCATTTAAAAAATAAATATGTTTAATAATATATTAAATATTTTAGTGCTCAATTGTTCTGTGTCCTTCAGCTTTAAATGAATGACATCCTAAAGGTTCTAAATCAATAAAGATTGCCTTTTTTAAATATATAGGATTAGTTTTCATTGTCATAGTCTGGGTGGCGACAGGTTTGGCACATTGTACTCCAGTGATTATATTTTTAAGGATACATTTGGTGTCATCATTAACGATGATATGGTTTTCCAATCTTTGCCACTAAAAAACAAGGTTATGCTTCAAGTAATATTAAATAAGCATGTAAATTTAATTTTGTTTCCGAATGGATATTCAGACGCATCTGGATTTCCAAATTTGAAAGCATTGCATTGAATGCAAACAAATCAGAATGTCCATTTAACGAAAATTTGGAAACATAGGGAGTTATTTACTATTGTGCCGAAGGATACAGCCGCAGCTTCGGCTGATCCTTCGGTTCTCCTCGTCTGCCGGACTGAACCGAATGGCTGCTGTACGGTCTATTCACAATATACGACTGAGCAAAAGGGGTTGATTTACTAACCTTATAAACACGCCACGAACAAGTATACACCTCTGTAGTGTGTTCCCTCCCACCATGATCTATTGGTGGAATCTAGACACCTTTGTAGTGTGTACACACCCAGCAGGTGTGTTGTGCAAAGCCCTGCAAAGCCCTGCATGAATTGCAAGGTGATGTTGTGTAAATTAGCTCTACGTTGTGTTGCTTGCGTTGATGAATGCAGGAATGTAAATGCATGAGCTAACCATTTTTGTCTAAACTGTGAAGCAGCATTATATATGCATCACGTGCATGATTTTTCCATATATGGCATTAGTGAAAATATATGCTTTTAGAGACGTGAATGCCGCTATTAGAGCAGTGTGTAGCCTATGGCACATGCTACATAACGCGCACGGCTTGAAAATGTTACACGTTGCTCGTGTTTGGTTGATAAATACGTTTTGCTGTGTAAAAATGCAAAAATGCAGTGTTTTTAGGTTAGTAAATCACCCACAACGTGACAGCCGAACCGGGGCCGGGACCTGCTAGAAGATTCTAGCAGGTGCTGTCCACAAGGAAACAGTTGGGCGGAGCTAGCTGCCACCCCCAATTGTTTTTCTTTTTTTCCCCCCCTTTTTTTTTAAAGATTTCTGTTTATTGTTTAATTTTCCTATTTTTTATCATTTAAAAAAAAAGTAATTTTTCAACTTTTTTGGTCACTTTTTTCACGTATTTTCTATTCTGCTCGGTACCACGGAGGTACCAAGCAGAATAGCCGAGCCGAATGAGAATAGGGGTGAACGGCAGCAAGATGGCTGCCAGCAGGCGTCAATTAGATGGCCGCACATGCGTGATGACGTCACGGCAGGGTGTCACCCGGTCTCCATTTCGGGTGACCCCCGGCCTCGGGACGCCCCTAAGTGAATTAGATGTTTTGCGGTACCATTTGTTAAAAAGGGACACATTTTGGAAATGTTACATAATGCAAAATGTGGTAACACACTCCACTCTGTGCATTGTGGCTCCATTTTTCCAAATGGCAACTCAAAGCACAAATGCATAAGGAGCTGGCAGACCATTGTTTCCACCTTTGTGGTGCATCGCTATCCTTCAAAGATAAAAGGACTGCCTTAACGCAACTCACGTTATTGATAGACACAAGGCCTCCTGTCATGGCGGAATGGTAGTCCATTCTGACAGGCAAAGCTTTGACATTTCCGGGTAATGTTGGAGCTAATCCCTGCCACATTCCTATCTGGCCCATCACAATGATGACTTGTCTTATTAGCCGATAGGAATGTGCATGAGGTAGGAAGTGTCAAAATGATGCTGTTAAGCTTTTTGCAGCTACTAAACATATGTAAAAGTACCTCTAAGGGGCTGCACGTTATACTCACTGCACAGAAATAAAATAGCAAGATAAAAATGAACAACCAATTATATATAATATAACCAAACCAGCTTTAGCTGCAATATTCAGCTTCAATCCAGAAATTTTCCTAGCTGTAC
This sequence comes from Nanorana parkeri, assembly GCF_000935625.1. Lineage (NCBI taxonomy): Eukaryota > Metazoa > Chordata > Amphibia > Anura > Dicroglossidae > Nanorana > Nanorana parkeri. The sequence goes on along the minus strand of NW_017306406.1, from coordinate 823,711 downwards.
TTTTCCTCAAAGCCCAGGTCATCCTGGACTCACCCCAGCTTGTAACTGGACAATGAAATAAGAAGAAGCACAATGATTAGCTAATCCCTTAATCACTCTGCTTTTTCCTCCTATCAGTATGCTTTTTGTCAGTACGTGAACTGATTGTCTCCTTTGTGCTACGATCTCTCACCCTCTAAATCTGATTTACAGGGGATTGCAAAAGGCTTTATTAATGAAGGATTCATGCTATAGCTGCCTATTGTTTTCTTTGGCTTCTCTCAGTCCACTCCCTCTTCCCCCTGCTAGGAGAGCCCAATGCATCACGGTGCCCATACAACAAAAGAACATACAGTGTATTGTGAATGTGATCTAAGGGTTTAGTTTGGGAGTCAGGGATGAGCATTACATTTAATGGTTAAAGTTGATCTAGGGACTGCAGGTAGAGAAGCTCTTATGATCGGCCTCACAAAATGGACAAAAAATGAAACAGATTATGCAGAAAAATCTTACATTTTGAAGGTGACTAGGCAGCTCATTGCTTCCCAGGTGCATCTTGGGAGATTAATGTCATGAGACTTATGATGGAAGGCTAAATGCAAGTTATGTTACCCGAGGATGACTGCTGTGCACCCAGGGAGGAAGCAGGTTAGTTTGCAAACCGAGGTGACAGCTTTGCTTTAAGCTATATTTTTTATAATTTTCCCCTAGGTGTAAGATATATTACCATCCTCATCACTTCTGCCTGGAGACATCCTATTCTGTTGTCTGACTTTCCTATTAGCTGCATCCAGATAGTTTTATAAAATCGGAGAGAAACTGTGAAGCCAGAGTGCCATAATAATGCATACGACACAGATGTGCTACCATCGGTGCCATAAATTCCACCCTGCCCGAATCTCTAGAGTGACATTAATTCCCTCCCCACGCTGCCTGATGCAAGTTGCCTTTTCTTTTTGTATAGAATAATATATAACACAAAGATGAGAAAAGAGAAAGAGAGAAAGGAAGAGAGAGAGAGGGATTGAGAGGAAGAGAGATAGATTTGTATCCAACACATCCTCATAGAGAGAAGATTCATTCAAAGGGTCATTGCCACCCATAATTGATTTTGTTAAAGTTTACATTAGATTTGCGTAATTGGGTTTACATATACTTTGAGGTAAGGGATCGAATGTATAAAGTTTTTTGTATTAAGTGAATTATGTTTAAGTATAACCTCCTTGTATCTTCAATTTACAATGTAGACAGAGCTTAACTGCAAGATGTAAAGCTCAACTGGTACTGGAAGCAGAATCTTACATAAGCTAAGTATTAAAAACCTTAAAGTGAGACTAAACTCAGGAGTTAAATCTTAAAAATACACTCAAATACCTTAACTATCAACAACAATGTATCTTATTTGTTTATCACTCGGCTGTAGATCCTCCAATTATCTCTGAATTGGTGCTGACACTGTCCTTCCTTCTGGAGGGGGCTACTTTTGTTCTTCATGGTCCCTGTGTGTGTTGTAAAGTAGTCACCGCTCCAAGCTCACTCCCGTGATGAACTACAATTTCAGTAAAAATTATTAAACCAAACATGAGTTTGTAGTCCATCATGAGAGTGAGGTTGGAGCAGTGACTACTTTATAACACACACAGGGACTACTGGGAACAAAAGTAGCTACACTCCAGAAGGAAGGACAGCATCAGCACCAATTCAGAGATTATTTGAGGATCTACAGCCCAGTTTAGCGTCACTTTAAATTTAAAAAAGAGACAATTACACTGTTTGGCATGCCCAAGGATGTTACAGTGGTTTCTTGCACTCTTGTTGATCCTCTGTAATCACATGCATGCGCTTGGATACTCTATAGGGTCCAGCTACTTTTTGTCTCCCATTAGGCACATATGCCTGTGATGGCCGCTAGAATAGCCAAAGTCCTGAAACACTACCCTAGTCCTGGGCAGGTTGTGTGGTTTGCATGCCATCTTATTTTAGTTGCCTGGCAGTCTCAGGACAAATGAAGAAGAACCCCACTGGATGTGAACCGAAGGGGAGGGAAGACTTGATACTGCAGCATTACGTGACCACTGCTATTGCTAAGTAAAAAGAGCTTTTCATTCGCGGAGATAAGCTTTAACATTTCTAGATGTTCCCTCTAAGATATCAAACCTAGTTTTCGAGTCCAGGTCCACTTTAAGTATCATTGGCAAGCTCAATGCCTCAGGACCTGTAATGATCATTTAAGAAATAACAAGTGGCAAACGGTTTCTTTCAAACTAATTTTTCTCATTGTAATTCATTTCTGGCTCTCACAGACATATGTTTTCCTTCCGTTTTCAGGTTCCTGTGATGATAAGACTAATTAATCCTTGGTCGTAAACACAGTCTAATTAATTATGTCTAATCAATCCTGATTATGTTTGTACTGGTTTATTTGAACCAGAGGTTGTTCAACTCTTTTTATTTTTATAAATGGAAGAATGTACCGATGATATATGAGCTGATTGTATACACTAGCTTCCAATATATTTGCGAATTCGATGGTCACATAGGACAAGGCTGAGGTTCACGTTTTTTTAGATGAGTAAACCAAATCAGTAGTGATGCACCAACACTTTTCAGATACCAGTGCCGATACTTGGCATTTTCATGAGAACTACCAGGATTGCAGCGGTTGCAGCTGTGACTGGGCTCTGGCGCTCCACCACTGTCCACCACTGTCCTCCTAACTTTTGAATTTTTCTCTAGTGTAGTCTAGGAGCTCAAAAAGTATCTGTACTTGGTACTTGGTATGGGTACATCCCTACAAATCAGCATAGGCGACCTATTGCATTAGGGTGTGCACACAAAAGTACAAACACATACAGTACATACAGTATATATATATATATA
>NW_017306406.1:746622-819667 GCF_000935625.1 Nanorana parkeri | reverse complement strand
ACACATATATATATTACATACATACATACATACACAGACCTGAGGCATCCTGGATTCCCATCTTTACAACTGTCCCTTACCTCTTCCAGCAGGGGTGCAGTAATGAAGCAGGGAGCCTGGCAGGTGGTCATGTGACCACCTGCCACCTGCCCGGCTTGTGCATCCAAAAAAGCCATGCTCCCTTGCAGCTTCACAGGCACCAAGGACTGAGGCCATTATGTGAGAAATGTAAGTGGCAAGTGCAGCTGTGCTCTGTATCGCTGAGCTGGTCACAGATAGATCTGTACAATCTCTCCAGGGTGTGGCACCCCACCACACCCTGTTATTGTGAATAGCCCGTACAGCACCCCTTCGGTTCTACTGAACCGAAGGGGTCCTGGGGCCGAAGCTAGCCGAAGGATCGACCGAAGCTACAGCCAGATCCTTTGGCAGCTTCGAGAATAGACCCCTAAGTTATGCATTGATGTCTGCAATTAGCTAACAAGAGATCACTATAGCAGTGATCTACTGGTGTATGGAGAGGATGGACAGAGCTGCAACAGCTCTGCCCCAGCTTCCATACTCACAAAAAGGGCTGGAGCCACTGGGACTGGCCAGCATTTATTCAAAATGCTGCAATAAATAGCCACTGTCCCAGCATCATTTTAAAAATGGCAGCCAGGACTCAAGTAGTTAAAGAGTCAGTACACTCAAAATGAATATTGTAACTATAAGTGGAGCCTAGTGAGCTAAGGCACTCCTGAGCACTACGGGTCAGATGTACTTGTAGGCAGTTGCCAGTGACAGGGCAGCCTAGCTGGCTGCAGGATATAAGTGTATATAACTACTGTCAGCTGATTTTGATATGTTTATGTGTAAATATGTTCAGAACTGTTTAGCCTCTATAATTGTCTCCAGCACCATTTTGGAGAAGCCTGGTGTCCTGATAGGACAGGAATTCTCGGGAGATTTGGTCGGCCATTTTGGAGCGGTTCTCTTATATAGGAGGCCCAGCCACGTTTTTGGGCAGAACACGTGTGGACAGATATCCCGCTTGTGAGGGAGAGTTAGGAGAGTTCAGGGACAGTGTTCCGACCTGTGAGGGATAGTGCAGTGTTCCTATGGAGTCCTGTATCGGCAATCCTGGTCGGATGAAAGACTCCCAGTTGCTTGTAGCCAAACCGGTGTCCCCGTTGTGAGTGCGGGAAGAGTGGGCCAGACCCCTATCTCCCTGTACGGAACTAATACTGCTGCTTCCGGGTAGAGTGTTATCAGCCTTACAGATACGTATTGTGTGCTTGGGTTTAGACTGTGCCAGTCAGTGGGAAGTGCAGAGAAAGCTAATGAATATCACTATCGCTTACACCTGAAGTGACAGTACTGTGTACCTGTGTCTCCATGCCTGGAGTGAAATCGCTTGCTTTACTATTGTAAATATTTTTAAATTATTAAAACACTGCTAGGAAGGACCTGAAAGTCTTTTCATATAACATAGCAAGTCTTATTCCTATGCACAGGGCAGGTATCCCCACTGGTTTATGTTACATATACACCTAGAGACTAACAAAGATTTAGAAGGAGTTAGTCTCATGTGGTTTCTAATCACAATTCTTTTCTGAGTATATATGTAATGCAGGCCAGTAGCTCTATAGTTGGAGGGAAGCATTTGCATGACCACATGTGTTATCCTGATCTCTAACCTCTCCTTCATGCCCCAAATGTTGCCGTCTTAATCTCCATAACATTTCCATAATAATTTGCCCCTTTTTAACAAATGACACCACAAAGCTACTAATTCACTCTCTTGTCATCTCTTGCCTTGACTACTGGAACTCTCTTCTCATTGGCCTACCACTAAACAAGCTCCCCTTCAGTCTATCATGAATCCCTCCATGGCTTCCAATATTGCAATGCATAAAATGTAAAATACTAACAACAACATATAAAGCCCCCAGCTACATCTACAACCTCATCTCAAAGTGTAACCCAAACCATCGCTTGCGCTCCTTCCAAAACCTCCTGCTGTCTAGCTCCCTCATCACCTCCTCCAATTCTCGCCTACAGGACTTCTCCATGGCCTATCTCATCCTCTGGAACTCCCTATCACCGGCTATCTCCTAATCTATCTGCCTTTAGGCGATCCCTGAAAACTCACCACTTCAGGGAAGCCTATTCCACCTCCTCTTAAAAACGGTGCAACTTCTCCTTCAATCAGCTCATCCCTTACAGCTATTACCATCTGTATCACTTGCCCCTCCTTGTAGTTTGTAAGCTCTCACGAGCAGGGTCCTCTAATCCATTTGTATGGAATTGTATTGTACATGTACTGTCCTACTACTATGTAGTAAAGTGCTGCACAAACTGTTGGCACTACAGATATTCCTCACTTTACGACTTACCAGCTCTCCGACCGTACGTGCGGGAACGTAGCAGCGGCAGTGCGACGTCTCGCTATCTTTAGCGCTGTACTCTATTCTCCACTGCGGGTCTCGGTAAGTACTTTATTAACTGATTTACAGTACACTGTACAGTACTGTACATCTCCAACACTATACAGTACTGTACTAATGCAGTACAGTAGTGTATACAGTTCCTCACTTAACAACCAATTAGTTTAACGACCTGGTCGTAGGAACGGAACCCGGCAGTTAAGTGAGGAATACCTGTATATAAATCCTGTATAATAATAATAATGATAAGTGAGATATAAAAATGGATGCATAAAGCAGAAAGTACAAATACACAAAATCTTGTCAATGATCAATGATGAATCTGCAGCACTTAATAGCAAAAACATAGTCATGAATAACTAGATAAAATATTGATACGATACAATGAGTTGCCATGTGTGTGTGTGTGTGTGTATATTAAGTTCATGCAGGTATAAAGAAAATGTCTGTATGTCTAATAATGTCAATCATTCCAAAGAGCAAAACACATTTATCATCTCCACTGTCTATGTATAAACATTGTCAATCATGCCAGCACATCCTATAATCAGTTTGTAATTATGATCCCTGGAAGATGTGCGCCAAGGAGCGAAAACCTGTCTGTCTTTACCCATCAGCTGGCTAAAATATCACTTATTTTTTATTGTGACTTTCTTTCAAATGGGAGAATTAAAATATGGGCAGTAAGTAGACATGTGGCAGTGCAATAGGGACACATACAGTCTGGAAATGCTGCCAATGCCAGTTGCCTGGTTGTCTCTAGCTTTGAAACTTTCTCAGCCCCAGGCCAGAACAATCATGCAGACTGAAAAGTTGAAGCATGAAGTTGTGATTCTGGATCTGCATACTTGTTCTAGGTAGCAGCTCAGAGATTGTTAAAGCCAATGGATCAGCATGATAACCTTGCAGTTAGCATTTTTTTAAAAAGAAGGATCAGCAATGGCAATGATCTCCCTACATAACCTTTTATGTAGCAGCAGGGGAAGGAGTAATGGGGAATAATAGAGTGTCAGCTGAGTGACAACCCTGAGTCTGCTGGGACTGCTGCAATCACATCCAAGATGGCAGCACCCAGTAGGATTGCCACATTTTCTTCAAGCGAAACCCAAACTTACTCTAGCGATGCGTGGACATTTTTTGGGGAGAATGAGTCGTGATTTACAGTACACTGTACAGTACTGTACATCTCCAACACTATACAGTACTGTACTGATGCAGTACAATACTGTATACACTTCCTCGCTTTATGACCAATTAGTTTAATGACCTGGTCGTAGGAACGGAACTCGGCAGTTAAGTGAGGAATACCTGTATATAAATCCTGTATAATAATAATGATAAGTGAGATATAAAAATCTCACTTAGCATTATGCATAAAACAGAAAGTACAAATACACAAAATCTTGCCAATGATGAATCTGCAGCACTTAATAGCAAAAACATAGTCAGGAATAACTGGATAAAATACATGCAACTCATTGTATCGTATCAATATTTTATCCAGTTATTCCTGACTATGTAAATAGTGCTACCCATTAATATGTAAATATCACAGTTGAGACTATTTTCAGTGGGGGGCCAGTAGCCCCTATTTTAATTTTGGTTCCCCCTGTCTGCCTGACATCTTGTGTCTTGGTTTCTGCTGCGATGAAACCCAAACTTAGCATTTAAAACCCGGACTGTCCGGGTAAATCCTGGACAGATGGCAACCCTGGCGCACAGCAGCAGTCTCAGGGCTTTTGCAAGGGAGGCTTTTACAGGTAAATAGCATGCCCAAAATGCATTAAATGCACATATAATCTTAAGTAACTTAAGGAACCTTTTTGGAAAGAAGAAAAGCAACCGCCTCACCCACATACATTTACTCCATGTTACTAGACTACTAGACAAATAATCAAATCCCATTTTTCTCTGCCCAGAGTTTAAGTTCTCCGGCGGCTCTGATAGAGTCCTATTGCAGGAGGACCAGAAAATATGACCACCTTAGTGTATCCAAAAGCTGAAGATAGCGAATATTTAGGCTATCATTAAACACAGACATTCTATACCTTACAATATGAACTAAATCAGCCTTTCCCAATTATTTTACCCTATAGGATCTTTCAGTTATTGGGGAACCCCTGCATAACAATAGCTATGTCTACAGCTATGGCATATATCCACAGTACGTTAGCATGACAAGTTTATGAAAATCACATTGATGGTGAGTGGTGAAATGATCCTTTGATTGGTGACCATTGGGAAGATTGGTCCTCCTTACATTGGTATTAGGTGGGTGGGATAGTGAGGTTTGCATTGGTGCTCATTGCTTAGATTATCCCTTGCATTGGTGGTCAGGGAAATAATGCTCTGTAATAGAGGTGGAAAATGGCCAGAAAAATTAACCTTGCATTGGTACTCATTAGTTAGAATGCCCCTCACAGTCAGTGGAAGAATGCTTTATAACATTCGTGGTCAGTGGTAAAAACAATCCTTACATTACTGGTCAGTGTGAAAAATGTCCCTAAATTGGTGGCCAGTTGAAAGAAGGCCCCTTACATTAGTGGTCAATGGGAAGAATGCTCCTTACACTACTGGGTAGTGGATGAATAATCAACTGGTCCTGCACCACTGGCTTTGTTATGGGACATTGGAGTTGGATTTGTGTAGGCAACATCAGGCAGGAGATCAACCCTCCCAAATGTGTCATGCCAATTATTACACTCTTTTGTGGAACCCCTAGTGACATATTTCAGAAATCTAGAATTTTGGGAAACCCAAATTGAGAAAGTTTGATCTTAACAAAGTTAGGAGCTCTAGGTACTGCCATCACCTTAATTGGTTGTCATCTTCATGTATCTTTTTTCAAGGGCAGGTAACTCATAAAATGACAGGTGACATCATTCAAATTCTGCTTCTTTCACATTTCAGTAACTGCTGAATTTTTTGTTGGCCTTATCCTAAAACACTGAGAGCATTACTAAAACAAAATGTATTTACCTGTCCTTGTATATTTCACAAAAATAATACAAAACAAGAAATAAAGGTAAAAAATACAGCCTTACCTTCAGTCTTGAACAGTTGTTTAGGATCCTCTCCTGTACTGAGATTGTTTAGTCTGATTTTACTGTGCACCTTCATGCAATGTGTATTAGAAGCTGTAGCAACTCAGAGCATGCCTCATTTCCTGGCAGGGCAGGAGAGTGTCCAACAGACTTTCTGTCCCTGACCTTCCCCTTCCATTCATTGGATTTAAGTTATTTTGATCATGGGAACTTAACATCATATATTGGCATTACCTAGGCAAATGCAGTCTGCCTAGGAATGCCCACTCCTCTAGATAAATATCCTCCCATATTGGTGTTGTGATATTTGTATAACATCTCCCAAGAGCCATCCCACTGCTTGCATCAGGGCTAAGGGCTCTTGAGAGAAGTATTGAGAGAGGGTGCTGCAATGTTTTTGCGAAGCTATGTACAGAACCATGTCAGTCCCTCCCACCAGCCTTGATCTGCCTTCATCGCATAAAGCAGCCTTTCTCAACCCTGGGGTGTTATGTGGCACTCAAGGGTTCCTTGAATTTATTTTACACAGTGTTATGCCTTACCACGGTGCAGGCAGGCAAAGCTACTTATTACATACATCCATTTCAGGTTGCCTGGCCATCACCAACGCAATGCTCCTGAAATACTTTTTGTTTCTCTTTAACCAACCTTCCCATAAGCTGTCTGAATTCAGTTCCAAATAGGTCAGTGGTCGCATTGTATCTATACCTCCTCATCCAGGTCTCCTTATGTGAATGAGTTCTTCCTTTTTAAGGTTCACTAGGGGGCTGACAATGCTCACTGTTTGCCACCTCTGACTCCATCTACAGAGCTGTCCCAGCAATGATTACTCCAGCTCCAAAATGGCTTTGATGTAGAGCCACTCTTCTTCTGTAGCTGCTAAAGCGGTACAAAAGAAAATACATGACTTTTCCTTGATAGTTTGACTTTGATATACATATACTTATTAGATTTCTCATACTGTAAAAGAAAATGATACATTTAGATCATACAGAATAATAAATCTAAATGACAGTACTTTACCAGCTTCATATTTTCCAACTGCACACATGAAAATGATAGTAGTGAGATAATATAAAATGGTAATGAATATTTCTCAAGACATGGGCACTAAGACTGTGTACGCTACTGTAGATGTAGGAGAGAAAATACATTAAATATTAACATATTTTTTTTCAACAATATATCTTTATTGAATGTTGTAGTAGTTCGAAACAACAAAGCCAATGTGCAGATACAATGGCACGTAGAAATATTGCATGTCCTGCTATAACATGTGTTTCAACAAAACAGGTTAGGAGTATAAAGAATTACAAGGTATGAAACACAAGGCTGGCGTTCTATATGATCTGCAGAAATGCAACTATAATAAACATCATAAAGAGGGGGGAAGAAAGGTAAAGGAGGGGAGGGTTGGGATTATATTTGTGCGTCAATTAAAAAGGCAGTATGAATGTGAAACCAAACAAACAAACTCAATGAGGTCACAACGCACAGAAGGGCTTGAGGAGCCATTTTTCTCAATACCGACAAAACGTGGAGTATCTATGATTTATATAGGAGAATGTACGTTCATAAGAGCACTGTAGATTGGTTAGACCAACAACTTCCGAGACATTTGGAGGGAAAGAAGTGCGCCACTTACGTGCAATCAATAGGACAGCAGCATAAACTATGTGGGAAATGATTGTTCTAGAGGAAATAGGGAAAGTATCCAGATTGATGTGTAGAAGTGCCAGAGTAATAGAGAGTGTGACTGGGGTGGTTGTAAACTGTTAAATATGGAAAACCTGATTCCAATAGGATCGGAGTTATTTGCAGTGTGTAATGGATCCCCGCCATCTGCGCATTCCCGCACTGCTCGGGAATGCGCCATCCCACGCATGCACAGACGCGGTAGATTACCAACACGCAAACGTGCCATACCCGTGCATAGGAAGTGACATCACTGGCCCTATATAAACCCAGCAGCAGTACCACCATGTTGCTGGTTTATCGCCAGTTGATCCTTGTTCCACTGTTTTGTGATATCTTGCTTGATTCCTGTGACCCGGACTTCCTCAACTAACTTTGAATTCTGCCTGCCTTGACCTCGGAACTGTTATTTGACCATTCTTCAGCCTAACCCTTTTTGTACTTGAATTGCCCGCTCAGACCTTGACCTCAGCTCGTCTCATAGGATTACGGCTTGCACGGTGATCAACACCACTGGCACTCCTGCCACTTGTTCTCCCTCTGGGCTCTGTTCCCATCATCAGAGTCTCCCAGGACACAAGGTGCAAGGGAAGCCTCCTCTCCTCTCGTCTCCCAGAAGGTACATAACACAGTGCCAAAAAACGTGAGCTAAGGAACCCAGCTCTCCACACATTCTCCAACATAGTGGGGAATTTTTTATTGAACATTTTGATAATTTGTAGGGTGTAAGATACCATCTGTTAACTAATTTGTAAAAAAGTTTGCAGTGGTTTGCACAAATATATGTCTTGTAGTATACCTGAAAGGCTTTCTGCCATTGAGATGTGGAAATGGTAGTACTCAAGTCACGTTCCCATTTTAGCATCTGAGGAGACTTGAAAAATAAGTTATTGTCCCCTAAAAAAGCATAGAATAACGAAATGCCACCTAGAGACTGTTAAGGGGTACCCAGGAATTGGTATAGTTTTCGGTCAATTGGAACCATAGATGGAATGTGTTGCTTACGGAGTAGATTTGTAATTTGAAAGTAGCAATGGTATTTGGTCATAGGGAGTTTATATTGATCAGTTAGACGTTTCATAGATTTCAATGTATTCTGAGCATGTAGGTCAGGTAGGTGGTTAATGCCCAGTCTTGTCCAGATCATCAAATTGAAGTGGGTGATAATGCGTTAGAGAAATGTGATAGGGGTTGAGAGGTTTTGGGTAGATGTAGAAGACATGGATGTAAGTGGAAGAGCTCTACAAACTGTAGGGGACGCTCTAATCGATAGCTGCATATCTTGGAGACTTCCCACGCCAAATAAAGTGGAGAAGTTGGTGGTGGGTCTTGAAGAAGGAAGTGGGTGGGATTAAAGGTACGGTCCTAAAAACATATAATATTTTGGGTAGGATGAACATTTTGAATGCTGCCATCCTGCCTGATGTAGAGAGATACAGGTTATTAAGTTTATTAAGGTCTACAGGGAGCTGTTGAAGGAGAGGTTTATAATTAAGCGCAAACCTTTTGGGAATTTGGATACCTAAGTATGGAATCGAGGTTGACATCCAGGAGAATTGAAACTGGGATATAAGTCGGGTTTTAAGAGGAGGGGGAATATGAAAGTCTAGGATTTGTGATTTAGAAGTGTAAAATATTAACATATTTTAACTATTACTGAGAGTTTAGTCTTTTAATCATTATTAATTGTATTTTTTTAATATACACATGTAAAAGAGACCTGATTGATGCAAATAAACTTATTAGTGTGTGCTAATGTTTTTTTTTAAATGTTGGGGGTCATTTACTAAAGGAAAGTAGACCATTTATTTTGCAAATGAAATTGTACTTTGCAGGGTGAGGTTCCCCTTAGTTTAGTGAATGAGGTCAAGCTCTGCTGGCTTCCATCATCCAATCATGCGCAAGGAAAAATATATATTTTTTTCATTTTCCTTCCATGAGATTTGGTATTCCTTGCCAAGTAAAGTTTTCACCACATTTCATTTCACCACAAGCTAAGGAGAAACTTCCCCTGTAAAGTGCAAATTCCCTTGCAAAGTGAGCAGCCTATTTGCCTTTAGTAAGCCCACCCCTCAATCCCCAAAATAGATATGCACACTGATGTAACCATATTAACCCAGTACATACTTATGACCTTTTTCCGATTTTACTCACATATGAATGTGTTGACTACTATGTCCTAACAGGCTCAGAGCTTTCAGTACTCAGACAACTGAACAAAATATATTTTAAAAGAAACCCCAGTCCATAAGGTTCTACAAACCCAAAAGCAAAATTATATAATTCTTAGTTTTAGCATAATAATTTTGCATTCACGTTTTCCAACACTGTCCAATAGGGTTGATTTACTAAAGGCAAATAAGCTGTTCACTTTGCAAGGAACTTTTTCCTTAGCTCAGCGTTGCTAATTTCCAGCATCCAATTATGTGCAAGCCAAAAATACATTTAAAAAAAATGTATTTTACTTGCATGTAATTGGGTGTTCTTCACAAAGTTAATTTTTACTACATTCAGAAAGCAAAAAGAAAATTCCCTTGCAAAGGAACAGTCTGTTTGCCTTTAGTAGTATAATCCCATTGACTCTACTTTATGGCTCCTTCTCACAGTGCAAGTCTATTGGGTTTATTTATTAAAGGCAAAACGGGTGGTAAATGGCAAACAGCCATAGTCCAGGTATGTCTGTATTTATTTAAAGTGACACTAAAATCAAGAGTTAAATCTAAAAATACATTCAAGACCCTTAACTATTAACAAAAATTTAACTTATTTGTGTATCACTCGGCTGTAGATCCTCAAACCATCTCTGAATTGGTACTGACACTGTCCTTCCTTCTGGAGGGGGGCTACTTTTGTTCCCCATGGTCCCTGTCTGTGGGTAAAGTAGTCATGTTTAGTTTACTTATATATATATACGGCTAGCAAGCAGTGTATATATATATGCAAAAAAACATTTTCTAACAGGTTTAAACGTACCTGTGTCTTCGCCGCGTGCTCCCGCCCGAACATCAAGAGTCTTGGGTGGCCGCAAAGGATCATAGGGCAGGCGTATGCGCACTTCAGATGTTCGGCAGGGAGACGAGGAGAGACACAAGGTAAATCTATGGAGCAGCGTGCACCTGCACAGACTCTGTGGATCATCAGAGAAGAGGAAGACAGAGGAGTCAGTGCTGGATCAGAGACCAGCCCCAGCGCTGGAGGGACATCTGAAAACTACACTAAAGAAAAAGATGATCGGATTAAGAGGCATGATTTAAGGTTAGTCCTTAAACTAACATTGGGGGGAGGGAAAAAAATATCCTTTAATGTCACTTTAATTCAAAGAAACAAGGTAATTAAAGTCAATAGAACTTCTAAATCTAAAAATCTAGTACGGCAACAGCAGTCGTGTAAGAAATGCAAAAAAAGTGTAAAAAAATTACGCGGTCAAAACACAGGCTCACTATAAATTCAATCATTGCTTTCTTTTAAAATGCAGCAGAGATATTTGGTAGAGGCAGCAGACGTATAAGAGAGTGAATGTCGAAAACAGCTTCCAACTTTGCAAAGTGATCACATGCGTAAATGTGTAAGTAAGGGATTAATGTAAAACCATTATGCCTTTGCAGAATGGAAGAATGAAAGTGTTTAGGAGATACATTAAGATTCAACATCTTACTGAAATACAAGAATTGGATTTTTACCACAGGTAAAGCCTAAGGCAAATATCTGAGCTAGTTTGTTCTTCAACTTTCCATCTGGGATTAAAACTAGGTGGATTTTCGAGAGATAAAAAGCTGTGTTTTTGAAATGCTACAGGGGCAGCTGTGTTTACTCCTAGAGCGTTTCTGCATCCGCTAGCCCTGGTGCCCTCCAAGGAAGTGGAGGTTTATATACCATTGACGTAAAGTAAACATTTATTGTCAGGGCTAGAAAAGGAATTAAAAAAAACAAACAAATAAATATCACATTTTCCGATTAGTAGGAGTTGGATGAAAAGTTTTTAAGGGGAAACAGCAGTTTATTTATCTATTTTTTTAGATAGGCAGGTAAAGGTGACCAATTAAATTAATGTCATTGGTGTTTGTTAAAGCCCCAATTTGGGGGTCTTGGCACCACAGTCATCCCCTCTGGACTTTTCTCATACTCTTTTCTCATAGCTTTTTCAAGGTTTTCAGGCCAGTCATGTGATTCAACGGGTTCTCTTCCAGCTTGGATTCCTGTATCATTGTATGTGAGTGCACGGCACCATCATATGGGCTGGTCCCTGACACCCTGCACTCACAGGATGTTAATAGCCTAGAGAGAGAGAGAGAGAGAGAGAGAGAGAGAGAGAGTTCCTTAGGAGATTCACAATCATCCCACATAGTGGTATTCTGGCCAGCTTGCGTATTAGGTATAGATCCCAACGTGTTTCGCTCTATTCGCTTTCTCAGGGGAATGGAGGTAACCAATCTTATAATCATAACATACAATTACTTTTCAATTCATAAGTACACTGCCTATTTATGGACAACTAAAACCAAGAACAAAAATGTAATGTGTTGCCCATACCAGTCCATAGAGATGATGGCTGCATTCGTTTTCTAATTTTTGGCTAAGAATATACTGAAAATACCTGATCTTTCCAGAAATTAAGTGTCATTTTCTTCCTTCTGTAAACTCATATTCCCACCCCCTCCCATGTATTGGATTGGAGATGGCAGCCATGGATTCCTCCTCCATACACTGGGGGAGTGAGCATAAACAGTCTAGGACAGTCAGTGTGTTATTCTCAAGATCATCAAAATAAAGGAATAAGCCTGAGAAGGGAAAACTACTGCAGCCACCACATTGAAGGACTGGCAAGCTGCAATATATTGCATTTTTGTTTTAGGGTTTAGATATGCTTTAAAGAAAAAGAGTCACCACCAGCCTTCTGCATGGAATGGGTATTTGGTAAGGGCACGGACCTGGTGACGAGCATGTAGCCAATAATCTTTTTGTAGTGTAACTATTTGGTTTTATTCTTGTATTTATAAAGTGATTTACTGTGCTATCCAGTGAAGTCTATTTTGCTTTAGGCCACCTTCACATGGATAGCAAAGGGGCCATACAATTAGATATAGATCTGTGGTTTTACAGTCCTTCCCCAGTCACCTGCTGCAACATCAGCACTGTGGCTGAACCGTGCTGTATACATTGATATGGCCACAATGCTTTGCAGCGCAACCAAAAAAATACAGTTTGTTACATTTGGCAGATGGTGCTGCTTGTCAAATGCAACCATTGCAATTAGAGGGTTTGCGGTTGTGGCATGGCATAGCAATAGAAAATCCCCATTGGTGTTAAAAAAATACTGCATTCAGGAGGTGTCAGTATCACCTCCTGAATGCTGGGCAGCCACTGCTTCACCACTCTCTGAAAAGCGATCCATGGTGGATCACTTTTCATAGAGCGGTGGAGGCTGCCATCCATGTGAACTCAGACTAACTCTCATGTTTGTAGTGTAACCAGGATCATCCCTTTAATAAGGCAGTTTAAGTCCAGGTTTCCTCAGGTCGCATCTCAATGGGGGACAACCAGATGGTGGTGGGGTGCCCCCACAGCCTTCAAGGTTGCTAAAAGCTCTTAGCATCTTGTAATGCACTGTGTGGCTTCCCGCCCAGCTCACTGAAATCAGTGGTTGCCTGGAGCTGAGCAGGACGCTTTGGTTGGTGTCCCACCAAGCTCCTGGCAACCACTGATGTGAGCGAGCTGGATGGGATGCCGGACAGGGCTACCCTCCAGAACAACAAATCATCAAGACACCACCTCCCAACCATTCTCTGCCTGCACCACCATCTCCTTCCAGAACCATCATCATCATCATCATCAGTGAAAACCTTAGGGGCATCCTTGACTGTAGCATTCAGTAAGACGTAAAAAAGTAAGAAAAATACACTATATTGCCAAAAGTATTGGGACACCTGCCTTTACACGCACATAAACGCTAATGGCATCCCAGTCTTAGTCCGTAGGGTTCAATATTGGGTTGGCCCGCCGTTTCCCGCTATAACAGCTTTAACTTTTCTGGGAAGGCTGTCCACAAGGTTTAGGAGTGTGTCTATGGGAATGTTGGACCATTTGTGAGGTCAGGTAATGATGTTGGACAAGAAGGCCGGGCTTGCAGTCTCCGCTCTAATTTATCCCAAAGGTGTTCTAAAGTTTTGAGGTCAGGACTCTGTGCCGGCCAGTCAAGTTCCTCCACCCAAAACTTGCTCATCCATTTCTTTATGGACCTTGCTTTGTGCACTGGTGCGCAGTCATGTTGGAACAGGAAGGGACCATCCCCAAACGGTTCCTACAAAGTTGGGAGCATGAAATTGTCCAAAATGTCTTGGTATGCTGATGCCGTAAGAGTTCTCTTCACTGGAACTAAGGGGCCAAGCCCAACCCCTGAAAATCCCCCCCCCACACCATAATCCCCCCCTCCACCAAACTTTACAATCCAGTCAGGCAAGTACCGTAACCTGGCAACCGCCAGACCCAGACACGTCCATCGGATTGCCAGACAGAGAAGTGTAATTCATAACTCCAGTGAACACGTCTCCACTTCTCTAGAGTCCAGTGGCAGGGTGCTTTAAACCACGGCATCTGACGATTTGCATTGCACTTGGTGATGTAAGGCTTGGATGCAGCTGCTCGGCCATGGAAACCCATTCCACAAAGCTCTAGTGCACTAGTGTTGTGTCAATTTGAAGGCCACAGGAAGTTTGGAGGTCTGCAGCTATTGACTCTGCAGACAGTTGGCGACTTCTGCGCACTGTGCGCTTCAGCATGCGCTGACCCCGGTCTCTGCCATTTTACGTGGCCTACCACTTTGTGGCTGAGTTGCTGTTGTCCCCAGTTGCTTCCACTTTGTTATAATACCACTAACAGGTGACTGTGGAATATTTAGTAGCAAAGGAATTTCATGGAACACCTGAATCCAATGATTCGGAGGGGTGCCACAATACTTTTGGCAATATAGTGTATAAAACCATAATTTTCTGTGGCACATGGCAATACCAATGTGAACGCTCATGGACAGATTATTCGTTTGCACAGTTCAAAGTTTTGAAAATCTTCTGAACATTCAAACTACATTAGGTGAGGAAACCTAAAGAGGTTTAAAGAAAAAAAAACACAACAATTTTGGATTATGAATAATACATAGCAATCGAATAATTAAAGACTTCCAATTGATAGGCAATGCAATTTACTGGCAGGAAAGGGAATATTGCAGAGCAAACTTTACAGGCAACTGGCAATGATAATTAATTCTGCTAAAAAAAAAAAGTGAATTATTGATAGATGGCTGTTTAACATCTTAAGAGATGAACACTGGATATTGAGCAAAAATCCTTAAGTCTACACATTAACATAATCAGAAATTGTGGGTTTAATAGTACAAATAAAAGTAATAATAATTCAGTGTGTTTTATACTTCACAATAAATCATTTATGAATGGAACATAACTCTTTATGTATGAATTGTCATTTTTTTTTCTTATTTTTTAAGAGCAGAATTTTTAACATGAAGCAATGTTCAAGAACAAGACGTGACCTCAAACTAGCAGGAGGAAACATCAAAGCTGAACTATACAACAGGAACTGAGGGAAAATATCTCCACCGGGTACACAAATTGTAATAAGAACTAAAAGAGGCTCTAACCCTCTTCCTCCCTATATCCAAAATTGAATAAAGTTTTAGCTTGACTATAAAGTTGAACTGTGGCACAAAAACTTTCATCCAAATATATAATTCATTGTAGACATAATCAGTGTCATCCCTATGATGAGGCAGCCTGAGGTGTTTGCCTCAGGCAGAATCTCATTGGGTTACATAGGGTGGGCAGGTGTGCCTTCCATTCCCTTTCCAGCCAGAACATCCCAGGTTGCTAAGAGTTGTAGTAGTATTAGTCTGCTGTTGCTGTGTAGTATAATTCTGCTGGCTGTAGTGTAGTATTAATCTTCTGGGTACTGTTGTAGTATTAGCTGCTGGGCACTGGTAGTATTAATCTGCTGGGACTCTAGTGAGGTATTAACTGTATCACTGATAACTGCTGGGGACCTAATAATCAGGCACTGTAGGCGTATGCTTTGAATATTACTAGGAACTGTGATGTTTGTTGGGCGCTCGGTGTGATACTGCGGCCAGTTAAAGTTCTGTTGTCAGTTTAGAATGAGATTATAGCTGGGCCTAAATTAAATGAACTAAAAAAAAAAGAAAAATGTCTTCTATGAGTGGGAATGCAACCTGGTGCACAACATGCTCAATGTATGTGCTTGTTAAACACCTGTTCGAGTGTGAATACTTTTGTGCTAGATGTCAGCAAGTTGTTTGTTTGGAAGCCCAGATTCTGGAGCTAAAGCATCACCTGGCAACACTTCGGAGCATAAATAACATGGAAAAGACAAAGACTCTGGCTTTGACTCATCAGGTTCTGGTGGAGGAAGTGGGTAGCTGGGTTACCGTTAGAAGGTGGGGTAGAGGGAAGAGTGCAAGAGAGGCTAGCCCTGAATAGACACACCCCAATTAATATGCCTGGCTGCATGATATTGGGGATGTTAGGTCAGGGGTAGCATTGTTGGAGCAGGACATTTCTCCTATCCACCAGGGGAGTCATTGCACCAGTAAGGCAGGAAGGAGAGACAGATATTGGTGGTGGAGTACTCTATTATCAGAAGGACAGACAGGGTCTGCTGTCCTGGCAACTAATGTACAAGAGTACAACCTGTTTAGGAGGGACAGGGTTGGTAGAAGCAGGAGTGGTATATGCATATGGGAATAACAACCTAACTGTGCACATACAAGACAACCTCACAACAGAGAGTTGCAATTGTGTTAAATGAGAACTATGGGGTCAGTGTTTTTCCCCATAGTTCTCCTTAGGGTAACGGGAGAACACAAACTAGCGTCCTCCCGTTACCCTAAGCTCAGTATACCGCGAGCTACAAATCGCGGTATAATGAGACGCCGCAGCGGATCCCGACTTAGACGACGGGATCCACCCAGCTGCGTGAGTGACAGCTGGCTCTGCCTATCTAGAGGCAGAGCCAGCTGTACCCGCCCCCTCCCCCGTCTGTTCCGCCAGTCAGCGCTGGCAGATCGGAGCGGGGAGAGGGGAATCCAGCCCCTCCCCCTGTCACGGCAGAGAGCCGTGACAGGATCGAGAGGTGAGCGAACCCGGTATGTGTTCGCTCACCTCCCGATCTACTAAGCCGACCTGTGACAGTCTCATTGTCACAGGTCGGCTAGAACTATGAGGTGAGTGAAAAGCACTCACCTCATAGTTCTCCTTTAAGTCTTTGTGGCTAGAACTAGATAAGACTTAAGTTAGCCATAAACTAATTGAGGGTGTGTGTTACAAACCCCCAAACATAGGGGAAGAAGCGGAGGCTCACCTACATTCCCAAAATATAAATAGCAGGGAAGCTGGGAAATGTTGTTATAATGGGTGACTTCAATTATCCAGACATTGATTGGCCAAATGTAAGTGCTCTTTCAACAAAGGCTGGCCATTTCCTAAACCTGTTGCAGGACAATTTCATGGATCAGATGGTTGATGCCCCAACCAGGAATAATGCAATTCTACATCTAATAACGTCACATAATGCGGACATAGTTGCAGAAATATAGATTAGGGATACATTGGGTAATAGTGTTCACAGGATGATTTCCTTTAATGTTGGGTACAGAAATGAGAAGTATGTTGGTATGGCAAGTACGCTAAATTTTAAAAAGGCAAACTTCGATAAGCTGCATCATCTAGTGTATGCCACTAAATTGGACACATTATTTCTAACAATGAACACTAACGAGAAGTGGAATTGTTTTAAGAATACATTATAGAATGCCATTAGCAAGTGCATACCATCGGGTAATAAAAATAAAAGAACAAGAGCTAAACCTGCATGACTAAATAAAACAGTAAAACAACATATCAATGAAAAGAAGCTGGCAGTTAAAAAAAATAAGATGGAGGTGACTGCAATGGCATTCCAGAGCTACAAGAAATGCAATAAGATACTGTATGTAAACATGAAATCTGGGCAGATAAAATAGATTACGAAAAAACATATTGCCACAGTTAGTAAGAACACCCAAAAATTCTACCATTATATAAACAGTAAAAAGGTAGGAAAAGAGCAAGTAGGCCCAATAAAAGATGAGAACGGCAGATTATTCGCAAATGACAGGGAGAAGGCTGAGGTATTAACCCCTTCGTGACGGGAGACGTACAGTGTACGTCCCGGCACTTTGTGCCTATATGACTGGCCGCGTACACTGTACGTAACAATATCAGGCTTTGTAATGCTGGTAACAGCTGATTCTCAGCTGTTACCAGTCATTAATGAATGCCTCATTATTGAGGCATTCATTAATGAAATAATTAAGCTTTTTGTAAAAGCTTCTTCCTGTCATTAATGAAAGAATGAAGCCGTTACATGCAAATACAGGACCGCAATTTGCAATCCTGAATTTGAAAGCTAAAAATAGCAGAGAGGTAGCAGTGACTCACCTCTCTGCTATTTGTTTTGGCAGCTCGAGAGCCGATGTTTAGATACATTTCACTAAAAAGATACAATGTATATATTTTGAGTGAAATGTATCAGTTCTGATCGTCTAGGCACGATCAAAGAGCTTTTAGTGATATCTGAATCTGACTAAAGTCAGGATCAGTCTCTAAGGTTATTATTAGCTGTTCCTAAGTTTGGAGCAGCCTAATAGCCATAAATTAAAAAAAGTTAATGTATCAAGCAGTAATATGACTGCTTGATATAAACTGACAAGAAAAAAAAGTTTTTTGTTTTTTTTACAAAGTGTAAAAAAAATTAAATAAAGTGTAAAACAAAATTAGGAAAATAAAAATGATATATACATATATTTTTTATACTATAAGTAATATAAAACATTCTAAAAAAAAATAATAATCAAAATATGTGAAAAAAAGTGTTTTCTTCTAGTTTTTTCCTCATTTTTTTATTTTATTCAAACTAAGTGAGGGGTTAGGTACACATATGTGATATAATTATATAGCCCTATCTGTCCTCTAAAAAACAATATATAATCTGTGTGGGTATATTTAGTAAGAAAGTATATTACTGCTGTGGAAGAATCACACAGCACAAAATGTAAAAAGTGTGTCAGTCATTTATGAACAGAAACTGAAAACTAGCTCAGTCATGAAGGGGTTAAATTCCTCTTCTCCTCAGTATACACTCAGGAAAAAGACAGGTTTAATGGATATAATAAGAATATGAGTAGCTTAATGTGTAAGATAATGCAGGGGTTGATGGTAGCCGGGGTTCAACACAGACCGGAGAAACTTAATGTGAGTTAATGGTTAGGACCAGATAACCTGCACCCAAGGGTACTTAAAGAGCTCACCCAGGTTATAACAAGTCCATTATTCCTCATTTTCAAGGACTCAGTACTGACTGGAAGGGTCCCAAGCGATTGGCGCACAGCAGCGATAGTACCAATATTCAAAATAAGTTCAAAAAGCCAACCTGGGAACTACGGACCAGTCAGTCTAACATCAATAGTATGCAAACTGTTTGAGGGAATGATAAGGGACTATTTAGTGCATTTTGTTTATGGCAATGGTATAATGAGTGATAATCAGCATGACTTTATGAAGGACAGTAACATACAGGGGTAGAGGTACTAATAATGACTGGAACACACAGGGACTCATATATACACAAATACTACAAGCACTCATCTGTATATATGGGTTGTCTGCAGAAATCTGGTAAGGAGTACATCAAGATATATCCATTTATTTCATATATACACAAGCGCGCATGCACACACACATACACACACACACACACACACACACACACACACACAAAGGTTGAACTTGATGGACCTGTGTCTTTCTTCAACCTCAAATACCATGTAACTTTTTTGGAGGG
Source organism: Nanorana parkeri (assembly GCF_000935625.1). NCBI lineage: Eukaryota > Metazoa > Chordata > Amphibia > Anura > Dicroglossidae > Nanorana > Nanorana parkeri. The sequence goes on along the minus strand of NW_017306406.1, from coordinate 800,595 downwards.
AAAAAGTTAATTGTTTGTATGCCTTAATTCTTTGTATAGCTTTTAGGGCTTGTTCACACCAAATCCGGACCAGATCTGCATGAGCTTCTGAATATGCAATGCAGTGCATTTTGACGCGCTTTTGTCCCGTTCCGTCTTTTTTTTTAGCCTAAAGTGGGCTTTCGGTGCGTTCCAGGGAATTTGCATGCATGTTTGATGCGTTGCAATGCGTGTTGGTGCATTCCAGAGCAGACAAAATAGGGCATGCTGCAGTTTTTCCACATGCTCTGGAACTGAACCCTGTGGTGTGAACTAGAGCCCAAAATACATTTGGAATACATTGGATGCATTTTTGACGCGTTCTGTAACTGTTCTGCATCTGTTCCGCACTTGGTGTGAACAAGCCCTTATAGTATGTACTTTCATAGGTAAATAAAAAATACAACAAAAAACAATATAAATACAGCAAAAGCAATAAATATGTCTGAAAACTTCAGCACCATAGTGGTCATATAAGCATCAATGAACGACCAGCAGTGTGTCCATTTCAAAGCTTTAGGAAAAGTCTCCTGACTGGAATGTCATCTTTACTAGGAAAAATAAAAGTAGTTTAAAAGACTCTCTAGGGCTGGTTTGACTTCCTCTTATGTAATTTCTTTCATGCTGTATGTATTAATAGTTTTATTAGGAGGAAAGCTGAGGTATGAATACCTTACATTTCTAGGTCTTTTATTTGACCTGGTTACCCTTCAGCAGAAAATGGCAGAAAATGTAAGAACCGCCTTGCTTTTTTCAAGGGAAGCTATACTTTTAGAATGTACTATGTGGCTAAAAATTGTGGAAACCTGACTATCATACCAATGTGAGCTTGTTGGATATCCCATTCTAAAACCATGAGCATTAAAGTGACAGTAAACTCAGTAGTCAAACCTTAAAAATGCATTCAAGTACCTTAACTATTAACAACAATGTATCTTGTTTGTGTATCACTCGGCTGTAGATCCTCAAATCATCTCTGAATTGGTGCTGACACCGTCCTTCCTTCTGGAGGGGGGCTACTTTTGTTCCCCATGGTCCCTGTGTGTGTTGTAAAGTTCACTCCCGGGATTGACTACAATCTCAATATGAATGAATAAACTAAACATGAGATTGTAGTCCATCCCAGGAGCGAGCTTGGAGTGGTGACTACTTTACAACACACACAGGGACCATGGGGAGCAAAGGTATCCACCCTCCAGAAGGAAGGACAGTGTCCGCACCAATTCAGAGATGATTTGAGGCTCTACAGCCGAGTGATACACAAATAAGATACATTTCGTCGATAATTAGGGTAACTGAATGTATTTTTAAGATTTAACTCCTGAGTTTAGAGTCACTTTAAGAGAGCTGGTTATGAATCATTAAAAACATTGACTTTTCTTAAAGCAATACATGCAATAATAATAATATTCAAGGCAGACTAGTGTTGTTAAAGGAGAACTATGGGGTCAGGGCTTTTCCCCATAGTTCTCCTAAGGGTAACGGGAGGACACAAACTAGCGTCCTCCCGTCACCCAAAGCTGTAGCTTCCGGTATACTGAGACGCCGCAGCCCGGACAGATCCCGACATTACTGTCTGGATCCACCCAGTTGCGTTAGTGACAGCTGGCCCTGCCTATCTAGAGGCAGAGCCAGCTGTACCCGCCCCCTCCCCTTCCGTTCTGCCAGTCAGCGCTGGAGGATCAGACAGGATCGAGAAGTGAGCGATCTATTGAGCCAACCAACAGTTTCATTGTCACAGGTCGGCTAGAACTATGAGTGATTTTCACTCGACTCATAGTTCTCCTTTAAGTAAAATGTATCTTGATATTGTCTTTGGTGCAAATTTAAGACTTTACCGAAGCACACACAGATTTTTCTATTTGGGTCAAGTATATTAAAATGCCATCGGTTCCCAGTCTTTGTGAGCCAGAAATAAGGTTTGAATAGAAGTCTTTTATTCCTCAGTATTTTTACCATAGTTCTCAATTTCAAACCTCTGAACTTTTTTGATAACCTGCCCATTCCTCTTAATACTTATAAGCGGTGTACCTTTATACCGCTTTGAAAGTATGCACACAAAGACACAGATAAGGTTTCCCATTTGTCGTAGACCCAGAACAATGTATCTTAAGCCTCGCTATGAAAGGGGTTTAAATAAAGCCCTGTATTACAAAAGTGAGCAAAAAAAAAAGTTTGAAAAAATATCCATCTGATTGCGGCTTAATTGATTAAGAATATTTCCGCTCTCATTCGGTGATGAAAGGCATTTATTTCAAACCTAATTTTTCACAAAGTCCTGCTTACAAACTGATACGTCTGCTAAGCCGTACTTTAGATAAATTTAATTGATTACAGAGAGTCGGTCTTCAAAGGAAATACCTGATCTTTTGAAGAAGTCGTTCTTTCTGTAGGTGTCTTTTTTCTTTCTTTCTTTTTTCTCATTTATTGTACAATAGATCTTATTTCTGAATAGAAAAAAAAAGAAGTTTTAGGACCTGCTAAGAAGTTTGTGCCACCATCCACTTACTCAACACTTAGTGAGTTTGGACAGGGAAAAAATTCTGAGAAAATAGGTGTAGCCCCCATCACTTTTTGTGAAGTGGTTACTATACATTTAGTGAATGCCAGGGCTGTAGTCAGCCTGGCTGGATTTATAGTGGCATGTATCTGGTTAATTCCAGGTGTCTAGTATTGACTGTATCCCTGTCAGTAATTGGATATGCAGAGCCCAATAGCATGGGCACACACCTTGGGATAGCGTACTCGGGAGATGAATCAGGCACATATTCCAAATACGTGGTACAAAAGGGTAAATCCAATAATCATATTCAAATAAAGCATAAGGTAAGGGCAGGCAGCAAAGATCAAACTCGATAAACAAAGCAAAGGTCAGGTAACGGAATCACACGGCTGTCAACTGGAACACACTGTGGATAGCTCTGAAACAACTGAGCACTCTCTCTCTCTGGAACCTTGCAGCTTTATAGTGATCAAACAGGAAGTGATGTCAGGAGGTGTGGCAGAAGGGATGCAATTCCTGTCTATAACATGAAGCACTCCAGTGCTGCCATTTTGATGTAAGGATGCCATTAAACATCTGCAAGAGGCCTCACTTTTTTCATGCAGGGAAGTTATAGGACACAAGTCACTGACAAGTATGCCAAGTACTGACATGCTACGAGTGCAAGGACCCCTGCAATTGATACAGGTAAATTAAGAATTGTGACAATCCCCCTGGGTGGAGTGTGACTCTGCTGTGTTGTGGGACAGCCAGTGAGGGACACTGTGAGTGTATGTACAGTTCAGCAGCCAATCACTGAGTTTCTTTCAACCAGTGGTGCATGCTGGGAGAGGGTACATATGCTGGAGGGAATTGCCATGTACTCAGACTAGCCATGGATTAGCACTGAACTGGTTGCTGTCCAGCCACCCCCCAGGTTAGGTTTGAGGCCTGGGGGTGGGTAGAGGCTGGCATGTGGGAAGTGTTTCCCTAGGCCTCCAGTATGGAGGAGGCCTGTGTTGTTTGCCAGAGGAGGAGAACCAGAATGGATGGCTGCTTAAGGCACTCATCCCTGCTCATCTGTTACTCCAATTACTACCCACTGTACCACAAGTGAATCTACACTGAGATGCTAACAAGGTCTGGAGTATATGCCTGTTACACCCTGGATGTCTAGGATCCCTATAACTCTCTCCCCAGTGTGAAGATGTTAATAAAAGTTATTCAGCATTGCATTACTGGAGTGGATATCAGCTCTGTGGGCACTAGAAGAGGGCGGTTACATGCTATTGGGGCAGCTGAAGACCAAATCCCCTAGACAGACTAGTGATGACCCTGTTATGCCAGCGGCTCCTTAGGGGGTGAGTGCTACATGGGTTTTATTTATCACTATAGCTATGAACAGAATTGTATTTTTTAAACATATTGCTGCCAATGAAGTGCTGAGTTTGGCTTAAAAAAATTATTCACTGGCTATCAAAGACAGGTTGCACTTTTTGATTTTTCAAATTTGATTGCGATATAGAAAACAAATCATAAAGAAAAGTAAGATTGACAATACTATACAATCTGCTTCTTCATTAACAAAATAAAAAGAACAAAATACAGAATGAAAGAGTTTAAAACAAGAGGTTCATTTGGTATCTGTTAACAAGAATAGAAAGTACACTGACTGTTCAAAACAAAAAGTCTAATATGTCATTGTACCGCCTTTAGCTTTAATTACATTGCGCATTTGTCGATAAGCTTATGCAATGTCACATCATGTTTTTTCATCCAGAGTTGCATTCATTTTTCATCAAGATTTTGTAGTGATGATGGAAGAGTCGGACCTCTGCGTGAAGTCTTCTCCAGAAATCCCAAAGATTCTCAAAGGGGTTAAGGTCTGGACTGTGGTGGCCAATCCATGTGTTAACATTATGTCTCATGCTCCCTGAACCACTGTTTCACAATCTGAGCCCGATGAATCCTGGCATCCTGGAATATGCCCAATGTGTCATCAGGGAATAACAAACCCATTGATGGAAAAACCTGGTCATTCAATATATTCCTGTAGACAACTGACCTGATGTTTTGAGCGCATAACTTGCTGAACCTAGACTAATTATCTAATGGAAGGCTCTGACCTAATTGCTTAGCTAAATCCAGGTGGTGACTTTTTTTGGACAGGCAGTGTATAAGGGTCCCAAAAACAAACCATTCTTTTCTCAAGCTGAATGCGATTTCCTTGCCCTTGTAAGTCTCATTGGAAGGGTCCGTTTTGTGGAAAGGCCGCTTGGGGCATTGTTTATGGTAGATAGTTTCAGAGGGGAAGCAGGTTTATTTTCAGGGATGAATAAATAATATCAGAGATCTGCCACAGCTTTGCAGGGAAAAGCAACTTTAATGCCAGCTCTTGCAGAAGTGTATATTCATTTTTCCTTCACTCTGATTCCACTAAGAGCAAGGAGAACTACTTGATATTTACAGTTGTGGGGAGCATGCTACTCACTCTACTTCATTACAGGTGACACTGCTTGTGATGGATACCTGGCCATTTACAGAATTGTCACATACGGAGGGGTAAAGAGCCTAATACTATTAGCAAGCTACAAATAGAATCAACTAGATAGAATCAACTAGGAGCTTATTAAAGGCTTCTTTTCCTCTCTCTGACAGGTTAATGCAGTTACCTGGTAGTGAAGGAAAGGGGGAATAAGCTCCTAATGTGCAAAGAAAATGTTCACTTTAATGTTGACTTATCATTGAAGATTTCACTAAATCAGTAGGGTGCAAGTTAGTATTACCAGATGACATAATGTTTTTGAATGGATAAAATATTTTTTTCCAATTGCTGTTTTAACAGTCTGAAAAAATAGCAAAGGATTTTATGTGCATTGGGGGTGTTTTATAAAGCATTAGAGACTGTAGAGAGCCTATAATTTTAGCAGGAAAATGTCACATACCTTTGGGGAGTGTGATTGGACCCTTTCAACTCTGGTCCTAGAGCACCTAAATGAGGTACAGGAGAGCAGGGGTGCAGAGGGGCATGAGTGCTAGATGCTGGTAGACCGTGGGTGAGGTGCAGGGACAGAAGAGAAGCAGTTTGAGGAGCTGGTCTTCAAGCGATCTCTGGTCGAGGCAGGCCGAGTCATTAACAGGCGGGCAATGAGCTCCAGGCAAAAGGCAGGAATGTCAATGTAGTGAGAAACAGACCTAGGTCAGCAACATAGAGTCAGAGTATTACAAAGCATCAGGCAAAAATGATGGTTAGAAGCAAGCAAGCTGGGGTCTAAGGAACACAGAAGAGCAGCGAGAGGTCAAGACGTGCTGGGCCGGTAATGGAAAGCCGGATCAGAATACAGAACATAGCTAACAATCACACAGCACAGGAAAAATGGATGTCATGACCTAAAAAGCCCTAAGTGTGCCATCATTCGAACTACATATCGGTGCATGCGGTAATGATCACACAAACGCGCACACATCCGCAGAAACACGCACAACCTTGTAATGCTCTATGAGCAAAACCAGGTGCATTTGCAAAAACTCTGGTTCTGAGTTTCTGTCAGAAGCAGAGCCTTCTTGTGAAATGAGCCAAAATGGCTATCTCTACCTTTGCAAACAACTTAAAACAAGGAATTTTTAATTTTAACACATTTTGAAGAGCATAAAAAAGCAGAACAGTAGTCCAAATCATCTTGCAGGTAAACATTTCTGAGGTTTAAGTCAAAGTTAAATTTAGAAGTTTGCCTGGTGTTCACTGTTAACTATCCTAACTCACTAACCCTAAATAAGAATGTGAAGTGATGTTGTTGTGAAAAATAAATACAACTACTGTCAGCATTACAATAAGAGAGTGTGTGTACTCACCTTTGCCTGTGCTTGCACCTCCTGATCATGGTATAGTAGAAATGTTCTCTGCCTAGGAAACCAACACTTAAAATCATGTTGACCTCCTCCTCTTCATTTAAAGGTAAGAGCAATTCATTTTTTTATTTTTTGCAACAGGGTTTCTTTAATGATTTTTATTGTGAAAAGAATTTGCAAGTTAAAATACGCAGGTAATGACACAAAAGTTTTACAATAATTCCTTACACAATACAAGTAATGGTCTGCATATGTCTCTGTATCACGTCGCCTGTGGTTTTAAATGGCTCAATAGAAAATGTACATACAAAGACGTTAGCACAGAGATATTGCTGCAAAATCACAATTATACATTTTGCTCTAGCACCTTTTCTGTTTCTGTTTATTGTGAAATTATAATCATAGTCCCTTAATTGGTTAAGTATTTAAATGTTCTGTTTTGCAAGCGTAAATTACAACGTTTTATATGGAAAAAAATAATGCTTTCAATTGTTTTTCCTATACAATATGCATTCCAACAAACGCCCATCAAGGGAGAACCAAATCAATGGATTCTTATGGATTTAATGTGTGAATGCACAGAGGAGTAGTTAGTAACAGTGGGGTGCAGTCCGCTCCCGGGTGAAACCATTGGAGGGGGGACACCAAAATGACTGACAGTCATTTTGGTGTTACCTCCTCTGAAAAGTCGGGCACTTGGTCATGGAATGAGAGCCCGACAGTTGCAAGAAAGAGGAGGGGGACCCGGCAGCATACCTTATCCCGCCGTCTGAACGTTCCCTCCTCTCTCTGCTGGCGTCCATCACCAAGATGGCCGCCAGCAGATATGACCAAGATGGCCGTGCATGCACGATGACGTCATCGTGCACACGTGTGGTGATGTCACGAATATGCATGGTGACGTCACCGTGTGGTGTCACCCAGTATCCACTCCGGGTGACACCCGGCCTCGAGAAGCCCCTGGTTAGTAATTGTGCCAAGGAATGAAACAACTGAACTCCAGACATATATAAAAGACAAGAAATTAATAGAGCTCCATATTTATTAATATGTCATTAAATGTATTTTTTTAAGGAGAACTATGGGGTTAAGTCTTTCCCCCATAGTTCTGCTTAGGGTAACGTGAGGACACAAACTAGCATCCTCCCGTCACCCTAGGCTCAGTATACCGCAAGCTGTAGCTCGCGGTATACTGAGACGCCGCAGCTGAAGCAGATCCCGACAATTGTGCCGGGATCCGCCCAGCTGCGTGACTGACAGCTGGCTCTGCCTATCTAGAGTGGGGAGGGGGGAACCCAGCCTCTCCCCTGTCACGGCAGAGAGCCGTGACAGGATCGAGAGGTGAGCGAACGCCGGTATGTGTTCGCTCACCTCCCGATCTACTGAGCCGACCTGTGACAGCCTCATTGTCACAGGTCGGCTAGAACTATGAGGTGAGTGAAAAGCACTCACCTCATAGTTCTTCTTTAAATACAGTCATACAAGAATTAAGTACCTGAATTTGACTTGTTATCAACCTCTTGAAATCTCTGTACAGCAAAGCTCAGAATGGAAGAGGAAGAACCAGCACAGGGAGCCAATCAGCTGTTCTGCGGTGATCATATGCCAACAATGTAAAGGTCAATAGGAAAAGATAGCAGAATGAAAGAGAGATAAGCTTAGCTCTGTGCTTCTTCTTCTTTTACTGTCCAGTCCAGGGCCGTAGCAAGGTCGAGTCAACTGAGGCTCTCGCCTCGGGCGCAGGTGCAGGGGGGGGGCACAGCCAGCAGGGAGAGAGGGGGGCTTCTCCTCTGGATCCCCGCTGCTTTCCCCATCTGTATGCAGCGGGCATCCGAGGAGAAGTGAACAAAGCTCTGCAGCTGCGGGGGCGGGGAGGAGGGAGCCGCTGATGGCTCTCTATCTTCTCACCGCTCTGCAATGCTGCTGTGACAGCGGCCCACTCCTCCGCCCCACCCCAACACCGGCTGAAGTGTTGAGGGGGCGGATCCCTGCTGCATACAGGCGTGGGAAAGCAGCAGGGATCCAGAGGAAAAGCTGCAGGCTGAGCCCCCCTCTGTGCGTGGCCGAGTGGTGGAGGATCAGTACATATCAGTGATAGTACTATGTGTCCCCAGTTATGAATGAACAGGATGTGCTTTACATCACTTCCTGTTCATTCATGAGTTTCTCAAATAAATTATTAAAAATACAAAATTAAAAAATATATCCTGGAGGTGGGGGCGCACGCCATCACATGATGCCGCATGTGCACGATGCTGGGTGATGTCACATGCCCGTTGGGGGGTGGGCACGTTTTTTTCTTGCCTCGGGCGCAAAAAGAGTTTGCTACGGCTCTGGTCCAGTCAGAGGGTTGGAGAGGGACAAAACACATACATGTAAATGCAGCAGAGGCAAGTTAGGTCTCTTGCCCTGCCTGACAGTTGGCATAGCTGTGGCAGATAAAGCTCCCATATTTGTATTTTATCTGTGTATTTAGCTGTTTACCTGGAGCTTTATAAAGGAAAATACGTGTCCTAAATCGTTTTTTTTTTTCCACACAGTATGCATCCCAACAAATGTTCATCTGCAAATTTAAAATTTGAAGCAATTTGGCGCAAAGGATAAATAGTTTAGTCTAACCGTTGATATTGGATCCAAGAAAAAAAAATAGCTCCTTGAAGCTGCAAAGCTGTTTCATTGATGAATATCTTGGCATGGTTACTTAGTACACCTCTGTGCATTCACACATTAAATTCCATAAGAAGCCATTAAACTGGTTTCTCTCCTGAGGGCAATTTAGTAAGAATGGATTCTTACATATCCATTAACCTTAACAGCATCTTTATTTTCTCTGTGATATTTTTTCTATCTGATGCAATTTATGTTGGAGATAAATAAATATATATATAAAAAAAATAAATAATGAAATTCATGAAGGTAAAAATTAAATAAAATCGCATTATGGTATCTAAATAATAAATACGCCTACATGAGCTAATAAATCTAGTCCCAATTTATGTTGTAGGTCGTTTAATATCTTTTGAAAATATTCTCACCAGGTTGTGCTTAATTTTGCCTGGACTGCGGGGCATGTTTAGATGATAAAGACTCACTCACTATGGCCAATCAGGGCAGAATGAGAGCGTCTGCAGACTTAGAGCTTGAGCATAGAGTTTGTTTTAAAGCATTCATTTTAATGGTGCTACTTCACAAGCATGCAGCCCATTGACAAGTATTAGCCAAAAAAGGTAAGTTCCTCTTGGGCGGGGACTGATATAAAAAACTTTTCTGACATGTCTGTGAAGGTTCTCATTTACCCATGTCATGGGATACCCTGTGGTGTATTATGGTTTTGTGCTGCCCTTGGCAAGCCTACACTCAGGCACCCCCCTAATCTAATTGGTATTGGTGCATCCCTATATATAATAGATCCCAGCACACAGGTATATATATATATATACAGGTATATACAATAGATCCGAACACACATGTATATACAATAGATCCCAGCACACGGGTATATACAATAGATCCCAACACACAGGTATATACAATAGATCACAGCACACAGGTATATACAATAGATCCCAGCACACATGTATATACAACAGACCCCAACACACGGGTATATACAATAGATCCTAGCACACAGGTATATACAATAGATCCGAACACACATGTATATACAATAGATCCCAGCACACGGGTATATACAATAGATCCCAACACACAGGTATATACAATAGATCACAGCACACAGGTATATACAATAGATCCCAGCACACATGTATATACAACAGACCCCAACACACGGGTATATACAATAGATCCTAGCACACAGGTATATACAATAGATCCGAACACACATGTATATACAATAGATCCCAGCACACGGGTATATACAATAGATCCCAGCACACTGGTATATACATGTGTGCTGGGATTCTATTATATATACATGTGTACATGTGTGCGGGGATCTATTACACATGACTGCCTGTAGCTGGAGATCACTGCTGAGCTGTCAGTGCAGTGATCAGTCCCCATCTCACACTGCTCCGCCCAACCCCTTACCTTCAGCACTTTAATGGCAGCTCCCTGGAGCACCACTTATCCAGCTGGGCCCAGGCTCTCTCTCCCTTCTCTGGGGTACTGGCACCGGTCTCCGCTGTTCTGGTTCACTTTCGCTGCTCTGCCGCTACTGAATGACAGGCAGCAGGAAGCTGTCCCCGACCCCAGCCACTTCCTTCTCCTCAGAGTCTGTAGGAAGTAAAAGTGAAAGCAAGTGTGGCAGTCAGGTGCTTCCTTAGCTTCTGGCGCTGACTGCCTCACTGGTTTGGAGTCGGCTTTTTTTGCCACCCTTCTTGAAAGTGCCGCTCACGGCAAACGCCTTGCTTGCCTTACGGTGGACAAGCCCCTGAGTTTACCTAGTAGTAATAAATCACATTCAACTGGACTTGTTCGGTATTGGTGAAGATGTTTCACAGCTTCTGAAAGCCACTCAAGTTCATCTTGGGCAGGGGCTCATGTAAAAAGCTTCTCTGAAATGGCTGTAAAAGTTCTCATTTACACATGCCATGATATAGCTTCTAATAGTAAGGCACATTCAGCTGGACTAATTCTGTAATGTTAAAGACTTTTCATAGCTTCTGCAAGCCAACCAAGATCCTCTTGTGCAGGAACTTGTAGAAAATGCTTTTCTTAAATGCCTGTGAGGTTCTCATTCACCCAGATCATGGTATAGCTAGTAGTATTTAGTCAAATTCAGCTGGACTTGTTCTGTATTGTTGATGATGTTTCATAGCTTCTGCAAGCCACCCAAGCTCATCTTGGGTGGGGACTGATGTAAAAAGCTTTTCTGAAATGTCTGTAAAGGTTCTCATTTACACATGTCATGGTATACCTTGTAATAGTAAGTCACATTCAGCTGGACTTGTTCTGTATTTTTGAAGATGTTTCATAGCTTCTGCAAGCCAGCCAAGATCCTCTTGAGCAGGGACTGGTATAAAATGCTTTTATGAAATGCCTGTGAGGTTCTCATTCACCCATGTCATGGTATAGCTAGAAGTATTGAGTCACAAACAACTGGACTTCTTGCATAATGTTGAAGTGGTTTTATACATTCTTCAAGCAACCCATGATCCTCTTGGGCAGGGACTGATATAAAAAGCTTTTCTGAAATGTCTTTGAAGGTTGCCACGGTATAAATAGTAGTTGTAAGTCACATTCAGTTGGACTTGTCCTCTAATGTTGAAGACATTTTGTAGCTTTTGCAAGCCACACATCTTTGATTCTAATGATTCTCATGAACATACCCCAGTATTTATATCCACACAGGTATCTCTGACACCTCAATCCAGTCACTGTGCACTGTGTAGATGTTGATAGTCCGATAATAGGATAGGAGGTGGGAAAGGTGTGGAACCATCATGTTCTAGTTACATAGTCCTATCCTTGGTGTCAGGAAGTCTGCTTATGTGTTAATCGGTCGATTAACATGGACTTTTGCTTTACATTACCGTCTCTGAAATATTTCTGTGTTAAATATGATGAGTTACTTGTCAGGATTTTATTAGTATACAGGAAACTAAATAAACAAATACAGATAGACAATGACACCTCTGTATGACCTTTCCAAGAGGTAATCTGTACAGACAATATATTAAAATCTGTCAAACGTCTTCTGCAAAATATCTAGAAAACAAATGGAAAAGAAGGAGCAGACAGGTCTTGTTCAATATGTTTGCTCTTTTTCATTGCCTTTTTTTCAGTGGCTAATGAAGACCCATGGGTCTTTCAGGTATTGAACCGCACATGCAGAAGGTAATGCTTGACCCCTGGATTTTGCTGCATTTACATTCTTCCCATCTACAGGGCAAAGTTGGAAACACTTAAAAGAATTCTCTGTTGCAAAAGTGCCACCTCAGATGTCACAGTATGTACCTCGCTGTCCTTCACTTGTCACTGCCAAGAATTCCACTGTTGCTTTCTTTTAGTATCTGTGAAAGTTAAAACTTAAAGTGCGTGTCTGTGAAAAAAAAACACATGCAGTAACTGTGCACGGGGTTAAGTGCTTGTTTTGGTCTAGGGTTCAAAATAGGGATGTTCAGATACCAAGTGCCATACTTGGTACAAGCACAAATACAAGTACAGATACTTTTCCAGCTCTAAGACTTGACTAGAGAAAAACATCTAAAGTTAGGAGGCTGCTGTCATTTTTAAGGAACATCCTGGGATTTGTGCATCCCTGTTTTCATGTATGATTTGTTTTTTATAACTATATATATATTCAGAATGCACCGATACCATTATTTTCAAGTATAATTACCGTATTTTCCGCTCAATAAAACGCACTTTTTTCCCCCAAAAGGCGGGGAAAAATGTGTGTGCATCTTATGGAGCAAATCCCTATCGCCCGAGCCCGGGACATGCAGTTTCGGGCGCCGGGCGAGTAGTGTTTTTGTACATGCAGCCTTGCGCCGGACAAGCAGAGCTACATGTACAGTGGGAGCCGCTGCTCGTTTAATACAAGTGATCAATTAGATCACTTGTATCAAATTGAGCAGCGGCGGCGATCGTGTGTCTCCCCCCCCCGCCGTGGCTTTCAGTGTCCCCCGGTCCTCTGGGGGACCCATGACCATGGCATAGGAGCTCACCATAGACGTCCGTTCTTCGTCTGCTCTGTGTGATTACTGAGACCATGGCGCAGATTACAGCGCCACCTGTCTCAGCTGTGACTAACTACAGCTGTCACAGAACACAGAACGCCTGCGTCCTATGGCCCGGTGCGCCTTATAGAACGCAAAATACGGTAGTGATCATACAATGAGGTATGCATAAAGAGGGAATACCACATCCTAATAATTTATATCAAAGAGAAAAAAAAGAGAGTTTGGACTTTTAAGTTACTCCAAGGATCACACAAATGTACTTTTTTTAATTAAAAAAAATAATTATTTTAACATATCTAAACATGCAAAAGAACAAGAAAAATTATCTAAAAAAGACCAAAGGATGTAGCCACATCCTCCCACAATTTTGACATTACAGTTCTTTTAACAATTTGCTTGATATTAGCTTCCTTATTTTACTGTAGTCCAATGGGAGGAAAACACATTTCATTGTTTTCAAGTATTGATACATTTTTGTTTGTCAATGCAGACTAATGATTTCAGGGCAGTGGTGGAGCGCCAGAGCCAGGTCCCAGCTGCAACCAGTGCAACCCTGGTAGTTCTCATGAAAATGCCAAGTATCTGCACTGGTATCTGAACTGGTATCTGCACTGGTATCTGAACATCCCTAGTTCAAAATAAAAAAAAAGTAATACCCATCTGATCCTTGATCTTGCCTGACTGCTAGACCGCTCCCTGCAGCCATTCGAGTCTGGAAGTCTCAGCTTTAATATTATGTATGTATATGGCTCCCAGACCCGTATTTCTTTCTGGAGCTCCCGAATGGTATTTGAAAATTTTGGACTTCCGAATGCCATTCGCGTCTAGGCGCTTCAGCTTATATCTGTATATGGTTTTCTGTGGTAGTCGCAATTATTTCATAAACTCATCTGAAACTAAGAGAAATTTGGATTTCGTCCGAATCCGAAACCCCAAACCGAATTGAATTTCGAACCCGAATCTCAAATTCCTAAATAACGAAAAAAACAAACTGAAATTTTTCTGCAGCTTACATGTCTAGTTCAAGCATGGAAGCAGAGAGACAATATTGTCTACTAGACATGTGAATTCGGATGCAGACGAACCTGCAAATCATCGAAATTCAGTTGATTCGGCGGTTCATCCGAATCCGAAATAACGAATTTATTATATGCCCGAATATACGAAAACTATATTCGGACATACATAAATGCATTTTCAGAACACGCGGCAGCTATTGGCCACCAGCGTGTTCTGCGCATGCCCAGCCACCATCTTGGAGGTTGAGCGTATGACATCAGATGATGATGTCGTCACACGCTGAACGAGCGGTGGCCATATCGGCCGCCGGCACATTCTGTGCATGCGAACCCCTGAATCCAAAACCGCACACTGAAACTGCAGAATGAGCAGTGGCCATATCGGCCACATTCTGCTCATGCATGCTGCCATTTTGGAGTATATCTTGGTATACACCAAGATGGCGGTGCTCAAACATGCCAAGATACACTCCAAGACGGCAGCGTGCATGAGCAGAACGCGCCGGCGACCGATATGTCGACCGCTCGTTCTGCAGTTTCAGTGTGCGGTTTTGGATTTGGAAGTGTGTTGCCTCTGAATCTGAAACATAATGAAAATGTGTTTCCTTTGACAAAACTCATGTTTTTCGTTTTCATTTGTTTAGTCCGAAAACACATTTTTTTGCCGTGCGCATGTCTATTGTCTACTATGTATGTTTGTTTTGTTATCATACAGGGACATTTTTTAGATGCATTTAGCTGTTCATGGGTGGGTTGAAGTTCCACTTTAACTTCCCCTTTAAGTCCGACTTCCCTGTGAACTTAACCTGCTATTTCTATGTTTACTGCTGATCGCCCATAAAAAAAAGAAAAAACATTTAAAAGAAAGCTTTTCTCCTTTAAAAAGCATCACAAAAATCTCAGGTAGAAAAGTAATTATTACAGAGACAAATTAGGCAGAACGATAAACCTTCAGGGTGACAAGGCAGTCACCACGTAATGAGCTTTGCCATCAATTCTGCACAGCGATATTGACTTTTCACTTTGTTAAATAATCCTGCTCATTTGAAAAGTTTGGAATTGCGGAAATCAACAACAGCAAAAAAAGAATTGCACTTTAATTCTCCCTTTTCAGTAAAACAATGCGGAAGGAAGCGGAGAGCCCTCCAAAGAAAAAGGCGGACATATGTTTGAGATTGTTTAATGTTTTTCACATAGAAATATGCCATCTGTTGCATTACAGCTTTTATGGAGTTCACATTCTTCAGTAGATGTGGACAAAGACTAATTAAGGATGTTTTCATTTCCTCCCAAATGTTAGTCTTTGGTCCGCGCTGTTTGTTTTTAAATGATGCATATTGTCTGTCTTACCATTCCTTAAAGGGGAAATATCACCTTTTAATCTTTTTTCTTTTATTGCATTACATACAGTATGTAAGTCGTTATCATAAAATTCACCTGTACGGAAGGAAATGTGCAGGATGCCGCTGCTGACCTACTTCTAAAACTGCTCATAATCTCAATTTAGCTTCATTGCATGAACATCAGATATATTTTTAATGTTAAGTGTATCCCCGCTATTTAATGTGTCTTGCAGATGTCCCAGTACTCCCCTTGCAGATGTCCCAGTACTTCCCTTGCAGATGTTCCAGTACTCCCCTTGCAGATGTCCCAGTACTTCCCTTGCAGATGTCCCAGTACTCCCCTTGCAGATGTCCCGGTACTCCCCTTGCAGATGTCCCAGTACTCCCCTTGCAGATGTCCCGGTACTCCCCTTGCAGATGTCCCAGTACTGCCCTTGCTGATGTCCCAGTATTCTCTCTCCTTGCTGATGTCCCAGTACTCTGCTTGGCAGATGTCCCAGTACTTCCCTTGCAGATGTCCCATTACTCCCCTTGCAGGTGTCCCAGTACTCCCCTTGCAGGTTTCCCAGTACTCCCCTTGCAGGTGTCCCAGTACTCCCCTTGCAGATGTCCCAGTACTCCCCTTGCAGATGTCCCAGTACTCCCCTTGCAGATGTCCCAGTACTCCCCTTGCAGAAGGCCCAGTACTCTGCCTGGCAGATGTCCCAGTACTTCCCTTGCAGATGTCCCAGTACTTCCCTTGCATATGTCCCATTACTCCCCTTGCATATATCCCATTACTCCCCTTGCAGATGTCCCAGTACTGCCCTTGCAGAAGACCCTTTACTCTGCCTGGCAGATGCCCCAGTACTTCCCTTGCAGATGTCCCAGTACTTCCCTTGCAGATGTCCCAGTACTTCCCTTTCATATGTCCCAGTACTGCCCTTGCTGATGTCCCAGTACTCTCCTTGCTGATTTCCCAGTACTTCCCTTGCAGATGGCTCAATTATATATTCTCTGAAATTAGACACCCTTTAGAATAAAAAAAAAATGCTGGTTGCAGTTTTTTATGTTGCACAATATTTGAGCAAATGTTTATCAAACCAGTATTTTTAGTATAAAATACACAAACATGGATTTTAGTGCACATAAACACAATATAATACCCATTTTTTTTTATAAAATATAAAAGACGGGGTTACTTCAAGTAAATAGATACCAAACATGTCAAGCGTTAAAATTGTGTGTGCCATGCAATGGTGGCAAATTATCCTTAGGCGTCACTTTAAACCTTTACTGCTCTTCAGTTTAGAGTTAACGGGGAATTAGCAGGACAGAATAAATGAGCAAGGCTAAGCCCACATTTTCTAGAGACAAAAAGCACAAGTTGGGGTTTTACTATAAGAATTAATAAACTGCAGAGAATACAGCAATGTAAAATTAGCGGGAGCAGGACAGTTTCAAAATCCCATTTTTTTAAAAAAGGAAACTCTTGCAGGATAAAAAAAAAAGTTTATCCTAAAATAAAGGCCCTATGAACATAAAATATAAACCAAAATACCAAAAAAAATTAACCCCTCAAAAAAAAAACACACCGAAGAAAAATCCCTCTTTTTTTTTTAAAGGGAAAAGAGTTTGCTGTGGAAGGGAAAGCAGCTAAAAGCAACAGCTGACCTCGAATCCAACACAAAATTAAATGAAAGTGTTAGGTCCGAGGTGTGGGCCCGATGTGATGAGGAGGACCTCCCTTGCAACCCCATCTGATGACCACTGGGGTGAAGACAGTGTGCTCAGGCAGGGGGTGCACGGGTGTCGGATCACGGTTTCCCGGGGTCTGCAGCCGATGGTAGTGGAGCAGGGTAGGCAGCCGTGCAGAGGAAGTGAAGACAAGCCGGGTCAATATTAGGCGGACAGCGAGGTACCAGACAGGATCCAGAGAATGGTCGAGGGACAAGCCGGGTCGGTATTAGGCAGACAGTGAAGTACAAAGGGATAATCCAAAGGGAACGTCAACAAGGAAGCCAGGTAGTCAGGAAGTGCACAGGAGCAGATCACAGATGACTGGTGCTGACTAGCAATCACTCAGCAATGAATCCCAGTCTTGTGGCGCTTTAAATAGGCTGAGACGTTGTACTGCGCGTGCACCGACGTGATGACGTCACCCACGCACGCGCAGTGTCCTGACGTCACGCCGTGCGGGGCGGGCCCCGCCGGGTCACAGGGCACCCGTGACTGCGCCGCCGGGACGCCCCCTTATATCTGTGTTTCCTGTGTTTTCTTTTATGTCCATATGTTTTTTTCCCATATGTTCTTTGTATATGCGGTCCCCAATCTGACAATTAACTGGAATCCCCAGTGAAAAGAGCTTGAGGAAACATTGTCACAAAGCATATGCTTAGCAGCAACTACCACTGGTAAATAAATGCAATAAATATTAGCTTGAGAGCATTTCCCCCAACAAAGTCTAAATACATCACTGAAGTGTAAAAGCGAGGATGAGACTCTTCTGTTCCCAACACAACGGTGATTAATGATCCGCATGAGTCAGTATGATGTGTATAAGCCTTCGATGTACTTATAAAATGCTGGCATTATAGTGGAATTGAGAGTTTGTAATTCTCAAAAATTATGGCAAAAAGTGTAGCCAGTTTGTAAAAAAAAAAAATGGAGTTGATTGTTGTAAATTATGATTGAAGTAGATATTTTAGGGGTATATTTCGGGTATATGCTTAAGTAAATAACAAACTCGCACAAACAATATGCAAAAAGGAGAGGCATACGTTAATGGAATTGATGAGATGTTTGGTGGCACCAGCAGAGTCTTGTACCGTGTTTCCCCGAAAATAAGAAAGTGGGGGTGATTTACTAACCTAAACACACGCACGCACCAGGTTCTTGTTGGGGGCCCTTTAATTTTATTTTTATTCTACTGAAAACGTTTAAAGTGTTTTTGAAATATGAACTTATTCTGGGCCACTTAGTAGTACAGGAAGTGCAATAATGACAGCAGTGAAGCCTGCAGCTCTAAAACAAGAAATAGCTTCTACTTTGTACATATTTATTTACATATACTTTAAAGAGACCCTGTCATCAGACTATTCATTACAACAGCTATGTTCCTATGAGACTATTTGTGCATTTGACATATTCCATGCATGTTATTTACCTGTAAAAGATTCCCTCGTGTAGGCATCTAAAAGCCCCGGATTGCTGCTGGGCACCGCCATCTTGTATGGGATGTTATCAGCCCCAGCAGACTTAGAGCCATCACTCAATATTATATTCCCTTCACTCCTCCCCCAGCAGCTACATCAAAGGTTATGATGGTTGTAGTTGAGCTGCAGGGCGGAAGAGCTGTCCCAGCACAGACAGCAAATAGACACTCCCAGAAGATGAAGGCTATGATGTTAAAGGACAGAGAGACAGTGCTAGGGAACAGACTCTTCCTGGAGTAAGCACATTTCTAGCAAGTTCAAAGGCACTTTACAAATAAATAAATAAAAATGATGGACATAAGCATTTAATTAGAAAATATGGATGTAAGCATTGAAATATAAAAAGATATGGATGTAAACATTTACATATAAAAATATATGGATGTAAGCATTTAAATAAAAACAATGTAGAAGTAAGCACTTAAATAAAAAAATATGAAAAAGTGTTTTTTTTTTAAGTGGAAATATGCGTTTAAATAAAAAAAAATATGGAAGTAAGGGTTAAAATAAAAATGAAGAAGTAAGTATTTTATTCGAAATATGGAAGTAAAAATTTAAATATAAAAATATAGAAATAAGCATTTAAATAAAAAAAGCATTTCAAATACATTTTTCTGTGATTTTACCTGCAATGTTTTAAAAAATATATAAGTCTTCAGGCTTTTATTTCTGTTTTAATGTGTTTAAAAAAAATCTGGGAAGGCAATCAATCTTGTGGGCCTGTAGGAAGCATTTGTATATTGTTTGCAGTGGGTAAAACACAGCTAAAAGTTAGACAGCCATTTGTAGCAGTAAATGTAGCATCACACGCCTGAGCCCGGCACCAATAAAAGTCACCGCTGACAGAGAACTGCAGATAAAAACCTCAGAGAACATACTGCAAGTATTTAGAATAGTGCGCAGGTTATAGGAAACATAAAATCCTGACTCCTTTCCACTTATACTTAATTTTCATATTTTGTTTGTACAATACACAAGTCTGTGTCACTATCTACATGTTTAATGTTTTTAAATCTTTAAAAATAAAACGTAAAAAAAATTATAATGTAATCACAATGAGCAACTGCATATGAAATAAAAAAAATACATAGGAGCGTCTCAGATCTATGTTTGCGTAATTGCACCTTAAAACGCGTATTTTCACGGAATAGAAACGCACAGCAACGTGTTTTTTCGTGTGTTGTCTTCAGCCCTACGTATGCAGAATATAATTGAATAATATATGTATTTATGTTTTTCATTATTATTATATTTATTATTATTTTTTTGGAGCCAGTAAAGCATTGCAACCAGAGTAGATGGCAGGTGCAATGCTCTGGCTCCTGCAGATTTTTCCTTAACATGGACTGGAGAAAGTGTCAGTGGACTACCTGTGTTGTGACATCACGGCACTTGTATTCCATTAAGAAGATCCTCTGCCTTGGTGGCTGATGGGACTTGTAATTTCTCCATTCATAGATCCTACCTAAGAATCTGTGTGAATGGATGAATGGATCTGTGTGAACCTGTGTGAGCGGAGCCATGGACAGCCATGTCACCATGAAGGGCCCACTTAGGCTCAGCCACTGGAGAGAAGAAAAAGCACCAGATGTCTCTGGACTTAGATAAAATAAGTATTATACTATGCATATTCTGGGGAAGGGTTGCATTTAAGGAAGGCAAGGAACAAAGGAAGGAAAGAAAGATAATGGATGGAAGGAAAGGCAAAGGAAGAAAGAGGGAAGGAAGGGGGAGAAAGGAACACAAGGAAAGAAGAAAAGGCAATTAAAGGAAGGGGAAAGGAAGTAAATAAATAAGGAAGGGAATGAATGGAGGCAAGGAAAGAAAGAAAGACAATGGAAGGAAAGAGGAAGGAAGTATGGAAATAAGGAAGGGGGAGATAAGGAAGGGGGAGATAAGGAAGGAAGAAGGGAAGGAAAAAAGTAAATGGAAGGAAGGAAAGGCACAGGAAGGAAGGGGGAGGAGTAGAGTAAGGAAATAACGAAGTGGGAGGAAGGGAGGCAAGGAAAGAAAGAGGGAAAGACAATAGAAGTAAGGAAAGGCAAAGGAAGGTAGGGGGAGGGAACTAAGGAAAGAAGGAAGGGGAGGAAGAAAAACAGGAAGAAGAGGAGGGAAGGAAGGAAGTGTGCACAGCGGTGTCACCATGGAGGGCCCATTCACATTCAGCCACTGGAGAGAAGAGGATAGAAGCACCAGATGTCACAGGACTTAGACAAACAAGCATCCTATCAGGTATATGTTGGGGAAGGGGGGAGCATTTAAGGGAGGAAAGCAAAGAAGGAAAGACGATGGAAGGAAGGAAAGGCAAAGGAAAGAAGGGGGAGATACACAAGGAAATAAGGAAAGGGAGGAAGAGAGGGAAGTAAATAAGGAAGGGGGAGGAAGGGAGGCAAGGAAGGAAGAGAGGGCAAAGAAGGAAGGGGGAGGTAATCAAGAAAAGAGGCTAAAGAGAGGGAAGGAAGAAGGCAATGAAAGTGAAGGAAGGAAATAAAGATGATGGCAAGAATGCAAGTAATGAAAGTAAGTAAGGGGAAAGGAAGAGGGGAAGGTAGACTGAAGGAAGTAAAGTAAGGGTCAAAGCAAAGAAAGGCTTTTGCCATGAATATCCTCGCTCAGGCATTTCCTGCCATGAGGTGAAAACAATCCATCCCTGTCTCCTAATTGTACCCCTGCATTGTCAGATAGTCACATGGGCTTCATCTTGTCACAAAGGAGACTAAACTTGGCCATTGTAATGCCCATTACGCTAACATGTGAATCTGTACGGGTAGAGCCACGCAATGGGACATGAAGGGACTGGGTTTGCCATCAGAACATGTTTCATGTTACACTCAAAATATGGGTGTAAAGTGAAACATGTTCATAATTCCACAGCCCTGCTCTTCACTGGCCCCGGTTTTGATGACTGGTCACCTGAAGCCTGGTCTCTGCTGGTCTCTGACTGGTCTCTGCCTGGTCATGTTGACGCCCCTTTTGCTGGTTTCATCATGTTCAATGCAGAATCAGAGGACTCTTCTGGTCTTGCATTGTACATGGTGAGCGGGAGGCTCACATTCAGGCCCTGTAGAGAAGAGGATCAGAGCACCAGCTGTTGCAGGACTTGAACCCCCCCTTTAATTTTTTGGGCCACCCCAGATACACTTTACTGTTGCCAGCTAATACTTTTAGATTTCCCTTCTGGTTCAATGGGAGCCGTGAACTCAGAGCTGCTGTAACTTATTTGCTCTATAATAGGGAGGAGGTCACAGTTTTAAAGAAATGCATTGTTTGTCATAGCTAACTTGCTGCCTAGAACCTAAAAAAGCAGAGTGAAGAATCCATCCATCTATACAGCTATTATGTTTTATTGTTTCTTCTTCCAAACAGAGAAACCAAAAAAACTAATCAGAACTCATTAAAAGTCTTCTTTATACTTTGTACTGAACTTTGTCCTGTGTGTTTTCCTTTAAGAGAAACCTCTGAGTGAAGGAATGAATCATATGTTATTAAGTTATCGTTTCACAATGGCTCGCTGTGAGAGTTGATGTTTTGTGAAATATAATAAGTACGTTTTTGGCAATCTAAGAACAAAGACCTATTTCAGATTAGAAATTTAATTAACTATACTGAATAGAGACGGCGTGTGATTTCGGAATGACATACAAATTGTAGTTCATGGGGGGAAACAACAAGACCATTTAAAGATTAGATTCTGCGGCATGTTAGCAGGAATGGAAATGAACAGAATGTGCACGTTGTTTAGAACACCGCAGAACTTCACGCTTCACTTAAAGTATTACAAATGATCAAAGTTATTGTGACAGCACAAGTTGTTATTGTAGAGGTGGAAGTCTCTGAGAAAGTATGAAAGGGAGGCCAGACAAGATGAAACATATACACCTATGGGACGGAAGGAAGGACGGACAACAGAAAGGAGGGATAAAAGAAGAGAGAAAGGGGAGAGTGAAAGAAGGAAAGAAAGAAAGAAAGAAAGAAAGAAAGAAAGAAAGAAAGAAAGAAAGAAAGAAAGAAAGAAAGAAAAAGGGAAGGACTGAAAGGAAGAAAGGCAGAATAAAAAAGGGATGTAGGGCAAAAGAAGGAAGCAGTGAAGGAATGGGGAGAGAAGGAAAGGAAGGAAATGAAAGGAAGGGGAGGAAGGATAACAGAAAGAAGGAAAGGCAGAGGAAGTTAGTAAGGAAAAATTAAAGGGGGAGGGAAGGAAGGAAAGAAGGGGAGATGGAAGGGAGGGAGGAAGGAAGGAAAGAAAGGAAGAAGAAGAAAAGAAGGAAGCAGTGAGGGAAGAGGGAGGGAAGGAAGAAAGGCAACAGAAGATAATAAAGTTTTCTACCATAAAGATCCTCGCTCAGCCACGTCCTGTTATTGGGTGAAAACAATCCGTCCCTGTCTCCTAATTTTGCTTCTGCATTGTCATCTTGTCACATGGCCTACTGATGGAGACTAAACGTGACCATTTTAATGCCCATTACGCAGGCAGAAAACCACCCTGACAGATGACCATGCATCCATTGCTGGAGTACATGTGGACAGGAAGTGGCTGCAAGGAGGCTAAAGGAGATCAGTAGCACTGAGAGGCAACAACGCATGAAAAAAATAGGTGAAACAAATATTTGATCTATAAAAGCTGTTTATAATACGCAGGACAAACGAAATGCCATCTAGTTAGGGTTCATGCATACGTTATAGTAACTATTATTCCACAATGCCTGGACTTTAAGTTTAATTAAACATTATTTCATTCAATGTCATCCAGTCTTTGTGTGTCTCGGAAGATTTTGTTACAAACAAATTAAACAAAAATCTGCGGATCTGAGTTGAGCTACTTTCTGCTTTCAGACTGTGATCTGGAATATGAGCGAAATACTTTATTATGCTAATACAGCCTCCACTAAGAAGGACTCGGATCCACACAATTAATTACCAGGAATAGAGCTGAACTGTAGGTGCTCCTGGAGAGATATCCTGTAGTAAAGAACTGATTAGGAGATTATCATTGGAGCCTCAGCGCGCATTAGAGCACGTTTACACCGGTGAATGTTCCTTTAGGTACACAAAATAATTTAGGGATTAATTCCAATCCATTATAATTACAGCGCGCATTGAAGATAGGATGTAAGTGGTGGTTGCTGCTAATTATCTGAGTCTTTACTGGTACTATGTATTGTGGGTTTAAATTATTATTTATCATTAATTTCTCACATTTGGTTGAAGCCCTTGGAAAAAAAAATGTATTTAAAGCCACGTTTTGAAATATATTCCATGACTTTTCTTCATGTTATGCTGCCATTAGGCAGTTGTTCCCATAACCAGTGCGCAGATTGAACATGCAAACTTCCAAAACGTTGCAGTAAACATGACCAGTGAGTTAAACTCCCTTCGGGTGATACAAATCTTTGTCACGTCAGTGTCAGCCCTCTGCTCATCACAAGACAAGTGCTGCCTCTGCACATGGAGAGACCATTGGAGAAACAGCAATTAACTCCTCACCTACCAGCACCTTTTCTCAGCTCCACGAACACTAACTTAGAGGACTCCATCCTAATCAGCAACCACCAGATCCACACACCAACTGGCATTCTACCAAGGAACCAGTCCACTTCCCCATCAGCACTGGAACCAATGGAATACACCCCTCGCAGATGACATCATGTCACTCCTAACCTCATGGTGAGTCTCTACATGGTCACACGTTGATTTACACATTGCTCAAGTTTCCTCCATATATTTCATTTTGTTTTCTCGGCCAACTCTGACCAACCAACAACATCCCGGAAGCAATTTTGGTCACCACGAGTTACCACTGTACACCACGCATGATCCCAAGCCGTCTCCTCCTACACCTCATTCCATTTCCTGCCAAATTCAGTCACATTATTTTATCCCCATTCGGTCGTAGCGCTTCTTTCGTTGTAATTGTTTCGGTCAGGTACAATGCAGGACCACTGTTATTGCATCATACCTGATGATGTCTGCAAGGGGGCAGCCACATGAACGACAGAGGGGAGCGTCTTTGGAGGACTGGTCTCCAAAGGGGAGGAAATGTTGAGTGGAGCGTGCCCAATTATTTTTGACCATGTCCATGGGGCCAAAAACATACCTGCCTCCTTTTTCCAGTGCAAGGCAAGACGTGTTCTTTTTTGGATGTGTTGAGGCATGCTGAGGGGCAGATGTCTTTCCTTGGGCTGTGTATAGGTGTTGAGGTGCCATTAAAAAATGAAAGGCAAAGCACCACGTAGCACATGCACACGGGTTACCGTACCACATGTTAACATACAGGCTGATGTAACATGTATTCATGTGTGCAGTAAAGCATTCTCAAAAGTTGGAATGTGGCCTAAATTGGTGATGGGTATATAAAGGATTCCTTTACATTGGTGGGCAGAGGAATTACAATGGTGGCAAGTGGTAAAAGCACGCTTTGTACAGTGGTGGTCATTGGAAATTCTCTCTCTATTCAGCGGGGTTCATTGAAAAATGCCCCCTCTATTCAGTGGTGGTCATTGGAAAATACCCTCCTTATTCAGTGATGGTCATTGGAAAATGCACCCTTTGTTCAGTGGTAGGTTTTTGAAAATGCCCCCTCTATTCAGTGGTGGTCATTGGAAAATGCCACCTTTAGTTGGGGTTCATTGGAAAATGCCCCTCTATTCAGTTGTGGTCATTGGAAAATGCCCCCTCTATTCAGTGGGGGTCATTGGAAAATGTCTCTCTATTCAGTGGTGGTCATTGGAAAATGCTCTCTTTGTTCAGTGGTGGTCTTTCAAAAATGCCCCCTCTATTCTGTGGTGGTCTTTCAAAAATGCCCCTTCTATTCAGTGGTGGTCATTGCAAATGCCACCTTTTATTTAGTTGGGGTTCATTGGAAAATGCCCCCTATATTCAGTTGTGGTCATTGGAAAATGCCCCCTCTATTCAGTGGTGGTCTTTGGAAAATGACCCTTTATTCAGTGGGTGTTCATGGGAAAATGCCTCCTCTATTCAGTGGTGGTCATCTGAAAATGCCCCTTTATTCAGTGGTGGTCATTGGAAAGTGTCCCATTTGTTCAGTGCTAGTCAGTGGTCAATACTTCCGCCATAGAGTTATGGTAAATGTCCCCTTTATACTACATCGGTGGTCAGTAAAAATGTCCCACATTTAGACACCAGTCACTGATAAATGCCTCTCTTATACAATGGTGGTCAGTGTTAAATGCCCCTTTTATGCAGTGGTAGTCAATATAAGATATGTTCTTTCTTGGGTAGTGGTCAGTAGATGGTCTGAGCCACCCCTCCTCCTCTCTATTATTTTATCAACTTTGATATAACCTTTTACTCTACAAAGACTGTGTCTGGATGGGAGACAACCATACCCGGTCAATACCGTTGACAGCTTATACACTAACTCAGGCTTTATTAATGGCCAGCAAAGTAACATTTCAGTTCTCAATGTCTATAAATCACTGTCGTCTGTCAAAAACTGCGTGGCACATGTAAACCTTGTACAGAGTTTGGAACCCAACCTCCACAACAGCTGTATCATGCTGTATAATCACAGGGTGGGTTCTAATCTGCTTTGCAGGGTCAGCCCAGTCAGGGTCTTGAGGTACAATTTTTAATTGAGAAAACGTTTTATTTAATAATGAATTCTGATCAAACAAATATACATCATCAAGCAAAGTATTCCTTTACATTTTGCCCTGGCACTTACAGTCATCATCCAACTCTCTCAGCTCGGCTTCCCTGAACTTCCTTTTCAGCACAAGATCACAAGGGACAGAACAGTCTCCAGCAGCTCTCCATCTACTAGTTTGGATAAGGGAGGAGGGTGGAAATGGAGGAAGGAGGAGCAAGAGGAGTGACTTGTGTGTTTATATAGACGCCAGGGCCGTCTTTAGAGTGGGGCAAAAGGGGCAGTTGCCCTGGGTGATTGTTGTGGAGCCCAAAGCAGCTGCCCCTTGAGCCTGCACAAGATACACACACGGCACCATTCTGTTTACTGTGTGATTGGCATTGTATAGCATTGCTCCGTCCCTGCCGTACGCCACATAGCATGACCATGTAACGTCTCACACGGTATCACATCTCCCTCTGACGTCTCCTCCTATCCGCTCTGGTCTTTTTTGGGGATTGGTTGGGGTGGAGAGCAAAATTTAATGGTGGGGGCAGCCCAAGAAAATGTTTGCCCAGGGTCCAATCTGTTAGAACACACATTATTGTATCAATAGCAATAACTTCTGCAGTATACAATTTCGGCCACTAGATGGCAGTGTTTATAAGTTCTGTTATACAGTATCTGTGGTATTGAATAAGGTAGAGAATAAAGCGGTGGCTTCCTTCCTGTTTTAGCCAAGACATGAGCAGCATGCATATCAGACTGTGTGCTTGTGTTTCTCTGTGAGGCTGTGCAAGACGTTCCAAAACAATCAATATTAAAGACGGCCCTCATAGACACACACAGCTTGCTAGCACACACAAGGGTGGCTCCGTAGGACACTGCAAGGGACAGGAGTTACCCTAACACAGGATATTAGGGCCAGTGCTCAGCTGCTTCTGCAGGAAGCTAAAGCTTTTAAACATGAAGGAGCAGCATCCATTGTAAGTAATTTCATCAACATTGCTTTAAAACCTTTTGACTTTATTATCACTTTAATGTGCTTTTTTTTTAACCAATGACCCTTTTGCAGTTTAAAGACTGTACTGGACTGTCATGGGGAAAAAAAAAAAAAAACCAGGGCAAATTTTATTTACTACAATATTAAATCTCTATGATATTACCTTTAATCCGGCTAAGCCGCCACCGAACACACTGCTGCAGAAGAGACAGTAATTCTCAGTCCAGATTCCGCGAGCCGGGCTGAAAGCCGACAGTGGCTTCCAGCTGATTGGGATTCAAAGGAAGTCCTCCTAACTTACTCTTCGACTTGACTGGATCATGCAAGTAGAGTTGATGGATTTGTGAGAGAAATTGAAAATTAAAACTGCCGGCTGTCCTTTTTTGACCATTTGGCTGTGGAGCGTAGGAGAGATATTGAATATGAAAAGAAACATCGCTGGCAGATATGAGCCGTGTAAGGTCTCTGGCTACTACACCGCTGTAATACATTACATTTCTTTTTCTATAGACTTTAACAAGGAGCGCTTGTGTTTACCGCTCGCAGCAAAAACATCACCGCAGATTTAAGGCTGACACCGCCAGCAGTTTCTCATTTGTCACGGTGCAAGCCAAACACCGCTCCCGCTGTATATCAGGGACTAGGTAAAAAAAATAAAATAAGGTAATCCTTTAATCTGTGTGCTAACAAAATGATGGCTTTTCCGAACTAATGATCGGCTTCGGGGCACTTCTAGACGCTCTTTGGAATTCCATAAAATACAAAGTAGCGCTGAATGCCTTTCCAGTAATGCTGCGCTGTATGTTTATGAACATGTACACTTTAGACAAACACGCTTAGGGTATGGTGGATAGGTTAGGCATGAAGACAAAATGCTTTCACCCCTTGACATGCCCCCAAATGGAGTAACTGCTCCGCTGTTGCTCCAGCCGGCATCTCTTTCGGTCATGTGTGTGTTACTGTATACTGGCTGCTCTGCTGCACAATGTTTGCAATATGCCTGCTGCCCTCTTTCCAGCCAGAACATCCCAGGTTACTAAGAGCTGGGTTGGGAGATGTGTAAGGGCCATACACATCTCCCCGTCCAGCTCTTAGCAACCTGGGACTCTCTGGTTGGCATCCTGCCCAGCTCCTGGCAGCCAGTGATGTCACTGGTTGCCAGGAACTGGATGGGATGCCAGTCTACTAAGGGGTCTATTCACGAAGCTGCCGAAGGATCTAGCCGTAGCTTCGGCCGATCCTTCGGCTAGCTTCGGCCCCCTTCGGTTCAGTAGAACCGAAGGGGTGCTGTACGGGCTATTCACTATAGCCTGTACAGCTCCCGAACCTGGCCGAGCGGCACAGTCGAGCCAAACACATATGCATCGGCTCAGCTGAGCCGTGCTGAAAGCCGAAGCTGGCCGAGCGGCCGGCCATTGGCCAGCCGACAGCCTGCTTCTGACAGCTGGGCGGAGCCAGCCGTGATCTTACGGCTGGCTCCGGCCACTTGCAGAGAGATTAGCGTCCCTGGTTACCTGCTAATCAGGGACACTGATCTCCAAACTGTTTCTTTTTTTTCTTTATTCTGAATCGGAACGATGTCAGAATAGAGAAAAAAAAAATATTGTTTCTGGCAAGGGTTTCACAGAATATCTGGCAAGAGGTTGCTGTCCCGCCCATAGGCACCATAAAAGGCATGTTTAAGGATCATGGAAAATTTAAGAACTCTCAAACTGACTGGCAGAGGTGTATCTACAAAAAAAAGTGTGCCCCCATGCATCCCGCCCAGCTCCTGGCAACCAGTGACAAGGGACCCCGGCCAGATTGTCCAGCCTGCACACACATCTCCCCGCCCGCTCTGGTTGCAAAGAGCCAGGCGAGGTTCTGTGTATGTCCCTTACACATTCCCTCATGGGGCTCTTAGCAACCTGGGATGCTCTAACCAGCGTCCTGCCCAGCTCTTGGCAGCCACTGACATCACTGGTTGCCAGGAGCTGGGCGGGACACCATCCAGAGAGTCCCTGGTTGCTAAGAGCTGGGCAGAGAGATGTGTATGGGAGAGAATAAAGTCAGCTGTCTCTGTGTGTCAACAAACGTTCGCTGGCCTATGGAGCAGCACCCCCCCCTTCAAGTGGTGCCCAAGGCATGTGTAATATGTACTGGCTACACCACTGCTAACTGCAAATTCTGATGCCAGCGCATTCAGTAATGTTGCCTGGACAGAATTAGCAATTCACGGCCATTGGTGCCCGGTTTTGCTTTTGAAACGTACAATTTCCTATTAAACAGCTGCACGCTGCACCAACGAGGGATGGTTAAACGTGCATGGAATGCTACTGCGCACGGTGATATTAAAAATTGCTATCCATGGCAACCAACCGGCTGCTATTTTTCTTTTTTTTAAACTGTGCTTAAAAGGAAATGCTTAACAGGAAAAAAAAATACAGCAAGTATGGTTAACAAAGGTTTTATTTCCTCTACACAAGTTTCAGAAGTAAAAGTCAATAGTACAGACCATTGCAGCATACAAGATGCTGTAAGACATGCACTAAATAATGCATATCTGTGTCAGCTCGAAAAAAATAAGCTGTATAAAAGGGTTGGATTCATTTGATTCAATGATCAGAGAGGTAAGTATAACGTATCTTCTATCGCAAAGAACAGCTATTGCAATTTTTTTTGCAGGTTCTCTTTAAAGGGTTCAAATAATTATAAAGAAGCTGCTATGGCTATTTTTTTTAAAGATGCAAGGACTATAGCCCTCACCTTTGTTATACTCTTTACAGTGCACAGTTTGGTGTACATCCTCTGTATGTCTTTGTGTTGTTATGAATTAACATCATCCCGGTCCTGCCAATCAAGATGACCGAAGATGCCGAACTTGGAAGAAACTTGGAAGAAGGCCAGGTGAGGTTGTTGGCAGGAGGGAGCGTGCAGATATTGCCGGAGTAGAGGTGAATATGTTGTGGTTTAAAACAAGCCATCACTGACCCCTGTGGCTGCAGGCAATGTTGGGTAATTAATCCTGAAAATTAAGCAGCTCCTTTTAATATCATCAGCTCCTACCAGCAGCGCCTCCCCAGCTTAGCTCACCACCCCCTTTTCCTAACTTTTCCCAGGAATGATTAAAGAAGAACTCTGGGGAATTTGTTTCTTTACCTTTGCAGTGGGGCTACCACTGCACTGCAAGGGTTAAGTGCTCATTTTGGTCTAGGGAGGAAAATAACAACGTTATACCCGCCAGATCCCTCGAGCCGGCTTGCTCCTAGATTGAAGTAGAAATGTATGTCACCAGCACACCGTGGCTAAATCTTCAAGACGCGATCATTTTATTGATGCACACACATCTTGTCACATAGAAACTTTTCGGGGGCCACTCAGGGTCCCTTTATCAAGTATGACTGATGAAAAAACCCTGAGTGGCCCAGTGTGCTGGTGACATACTTTATTACTTGGATCTGAGGCAGCGCCATCCGCAGTCACTGCAGCACCCACCGCAAGGGACATAAAGTAAGGAGTGTGGTGAGACTCTCCTGCATTGCTCCAACATTGGTCCATGGAGTGTCTCACCCTCTCCAATGCAGAGGTCTAAGGTCTGTGAGTCATTATTTCCAATACACTATGAAGGACACAGGGGGACATACCTTTGCTGCAAAAGAGGAGGAGACAGACAGAAGGAGCACTGTCACTGCTGGCTGGCTGAGGATCGGGTGAATTGTGTTGGTTATGTGTTTAGATGAAGCACTGAGATCTTTGGAAATGCTGAATTAGGTTTTACTTGCTTAGAAGAACATTACTCGTAAGAATATAGCATTGTGAAGAAAAAACAGGGAAAGAAAAAAACTTCCTGTGTATCATAGATAAGCACATAGAGACTAGCATTGCACTACACCGCCATCTACAGCTCAAAAGACATATCACTATATCAGAGCATGCTGTTGTATTTCCAACAAGTATAACTTTGTTGTTGTCCTCCTTAGACCAGAAAGAGCACTTAACCCTGGCAGTGCAGGGGTAGCCACACCACAAGGGTTAAGGTTAATTCTCCCTGAAGTTCTGGTTTAAGGAGCTCTGCTCATACTGTCCCTCCACCCAGCAGTGTCTCGGCAGCTCAGTTCACACTGTTCCCTCCTCCCAGCTGAGACTCAGCAGTTCAGCTTCCTCTGCTGCCTCTTCCAGTGACTCTGCAGCCTACTGGCCTTGTAATATCCAATGTAAGCACAGAAGTGCACAGAAAGAGGTAGAAGCAGAGTATTGGAACTTGTGCCCTGTGAGGATGGTTTGCTGAATATCGTTTGCAGCTACGGAGGTCAATGATGGCTTGTTTTACTGCTTGTTATAAATATGTAAATACTGTCCATAGCCTGGCCAGAGTTCTACTTTAACGAGAACCAGTTACAGGTTAGAAACAGAAAGGAAATGAGAGGAAATCTCCCCAAAGGGATACAGACAACAATGAAAACCCAACCTAGGCTCTGCTCCATCCCTACTCTACAGAAAAAGGTTAATAAATAGCAGGTTTTGGCTGCATTGGGCTTTACCTTTATGTTTCAGATATCTTCTTTGTAGTTTTAAATAAAGAAAGCAATAGTAATATTGAGGCTTTGGTTGAGAGTAAAAAAGACACCAAAGCTTGCCTTTTTGAAAGAGAACAGCTCTTTGATTGTCATGAGTAGTAAATCGAGACATTGTTAAAACTGCTCAATAGTGACATCAAAGGTTCTGGATGCAGTCCAAGAGTCGTTCAAAGACAAGCCAATGTATGTGTAGCAAGGTTCACTACTGCGCTTCCCAGCCTAATGGCGCTACTTGCCTGGAGTGAGGTTCTTTTATAGGCCTGTCCCAACAGTACACTCCAACTTCAAGGCTGGAGTCAGGGGTGCTTTCTTTGGAATAGGGCTGTACAGTGAAAGTGAACTTAGAATACAGTGAACATCTCCTTCCAGTACATAATAACAGTTTTTTTTACTGACACAGGTGCCACAATATTAGAAACTGTAAATGCGCTATACAAAAATACTTATTTAGATCTGTTTTGTTTGAAATATTACTTTCCATGTATTTTAAATTATTAATTTCCCCTAATGACCAACTTGAGGTTTTTTGACTTGAGGTCACCAGGTAACAAACGCAACATTGTGAGGTACATATATACCACCACTACTCGTGGTGGTGGAATATATGTACCATGATGATCAACATGATCTATGAACCATGATGATGTCTGGGTCAGCAGTGGTATGTGGTTCATGCTTAACCCCCAGCCACTGAGCCCTAGCAGCCCTGGGATGAAAAACAGGAACAGAGCGGGCAATTTATACCCTAAAAAGCATGTCTGGGCACTTAGAATAGTCCTGAATTTACTATCCTACAGCTAGTCTTTCATCGTAGGAGAGGATGAACTTGGGTTTAACATGTCATATAAGGGTAAGAATGGAAACTAGCAACCTAAGGTGATCTGGAAGAAAGACAAAAGAAGAGCGTAGGTGGAAACTTTGTTCTCCTTTTTAATAGCTAGTTTTGAGAGTCAGAGGAGGAGTGCTGACATTATTATTATTATTTTACAGGTTTTATATAGCGCCATCAGTTTGCGCAGCGCTTTACAATATAAGGAAGACATTACAATCACAATACAATTCAAGACAAGATGGTAAGGAGGGCCCTGCCTGTGAGGGCTTACAATCTAAAAGGGAGTGGCAAGTGATACATGAGGAGATAGTTGTGTGGGGATGAAGTGTTTTAGAACGTGATGGTTGAGTGGTTAGTTTGAGGTAGGATAGGCTTCCCTGAAGAGCTGAATCTTAAGGAATTGACTAAAGGCAGTCAGAGTGGAATATAGTCGGACAGGTTGGGATAAAAAGTTCCAGAGGATGGGAGAGACTCTAGAGAAGTCCTGGAGGCGAGCATGGGAGGAGTAGTATGTTGACATGTAGTATGTTGACATGAAGTGGCCAGAATATATACAGTATAGGAAGTGAATAACATTGATTATCTCATTACAATGGCACCTGGAAATTGGTGGCATATATAAGGCAATATAACATTTTGTCCCTGAAGTTGATGTGTTGGAAGCAGAAAAAATGGCCAAGCGTAAGGAGTTGATTGACTATGACAAGGGCCAAATTGTGATGTCTAGATGACTGGATCAGAGCAGCGTCAAAAACTGCAGCTCGTGTGGGATGTTTGTGATCTGCAGTGGTCAGGATCTACCAAAAGTGGTCCAAGGAAGGAAAACCGGTGGACAGGTGACAGTGTCCTGGGTGGCCAAGGCTCGTTGATGCACGTGGGTAGCGGAGACTGGTCTACCACCTACCTAAACATTGTTGATGACCAGGTACATCCTTTCAAGGAAATGGTTTTCCCTGAAGGCAGTGGACTCTTCCAGCAGGATAATGCGCCATGCCACACCGCAAACATGTTTCAAGAATAGTTTGAGGAACACAACAACAAGTTTGTGGTGTTGACTTGGCCTCCAAAATCTCCAGATCTCAATCCAGTCGAGCATCTTTGGGATGTGCTGGAAAAACAAGTCTGATTCATGGAGGCCCCACCTCACAACTTACAGGACTTAAAGTATCTGCTACTGATAGCTTGGTGCCAAATACCACAGCACACCTTCAGAGCTCTAGTGGACTCCATGGGTCAGGGCTATTTTGGTGGCAAAAAGGAAACCTACTCAATATTAGACGGGTGGTCATAATGTTATGACTGATTGGTGTATATCAGGGGTCGGCAACCCCCGGCTTGGCACGCGAGGCCACATCGGCTGGCACGCAAATATATATATATAGGACAGGAATACATTCAAAGCTATTTGTGGCTGATACTACTGTGCACTTGCATGGGTCTGCATGCATGCCTTTGGCCTGATTCATACAGCGTACAGTCAGGCTGTACAGATCCGTGCGGCGCACACAGCCGTATCAGGCCGCTTCCGGGAGGGACAGGTGCTGCGTGTTATTGTACGCAGCAGCTTGTTCTTCCTCTATGGGAGGACGCGTCCATACGCTGTCATACGCTCACCCGAGCTGCACATCTGTGCGGATGTCCTGCTTGGACGAGGACAGGATCCATCCTGTTTGCGTCCAAGTACGGACAACCACACCCACACGGATGTGCAGCTCGGGTGAATGAACGTACGGCCGTGTCCTCCCATAGAGGAAGAACAAGCTGCTGCGTACAATAACACGCAGCACCTATCCCTCCCGGGAATGGCCCTATACGGCCATGCATGCCCCACGGATCTGTACGGCTCGACTACGCTGTGTGAATGAGGCCTTATACTTAAAGGAGAACTATGGGGTCAGTGTTTTCCCCCATAGTTCTCCTAGGGGTCACGGGAGGACACAAACTAGCGTCCTCCCATGACCCATAGCTCAGTATATAGGGAGCTACAGCTCGCGGTATACTGAGACCGCCGCAGCCGGGACGGATCCCGACATTACTGTCAAGATCCACCCAGCTGCGTGATTGACAGCTGGCTCTGCCTATCTAGAGGCAGAGCCAGCTGTACCCGCCCCCTCCCCCGTCCGTTCTGCCAGTCAGCGCTGGAGGATCGGACAGGGGAGGGGGGAATCCCTGCAGTGAGCAAGCGACGGTATGTGTTTGCTCACTTCTCGATCTATTGAGCCAAACTATGAGGCTGAGTGATTTTCACTCACCTCATAGTTCCCCTTTAAGTCTTGGTCCATCTTGGTAGGGGAGACTGCTGCCACAATACTGTTTTGTTTTTGTATTATTTATTATAAAACCTGTGTTTTATGAAAGTGCAGCGTCTGGGCTGGTCTGGAGTTTTAAGATAATACAGAAACAGGGATCACACTAAAACTGTAAGTCCAGTTTACTTTTTTAGTACATGTAAATATATTTTGTGTGTGCAATAGTTATAAAATGTTTTCACTT
The DNA here is from genome assembly GCF_000935625.1 of Nanorana parkeri. Lineage (NCBI taxonomy): Eukaryota > Metazoa > Chordata > Amphibia > Anura > Dicroglossidae > Nanorana > Nanorana parkeri. Next base: position 765,571 of record NW_017306406.1, on the reverse strand, counting down.
ACAGTTGTGCTGCTAACGGCAAGATAAACACATTCAAATAATTAGTGAGTTTAACTTATTATTAGCAGTACAACTATGAGTACAAAAACTGAAATTTGCTAATACCATGGTGCACTATTGTTCAATGGCACTCGGTTGTCTGATGGTTGCAAAAATGGCACTCGGTGTGTAAAAGGTTGCTGACCCCTGGTGTATATAGATAGTTATAGTAGCTATGGATTCAGGTGTTCCGTGAAATTTCCTTGTTACTAAATATTCCACGGTCACCTGTTAGTGTTGTTATAACAAAGTGGAAGCAACTGGAAACAACAGAAACTCAGCCACGGAGTGTTAGGCCACGTAAAATGACAGAGTGGGCACAGTGCACACAGGTCCCCAACTGTCTGCAGAGTCACTAGCTACAGACCTCCAAACTTCAGATCTGCACAACAACAGAGTGTAGAGAGATTCATGGAATGGGTTTCCATGGCCGAGAGAAGTGGAGACGTGTTCTCTGGAGTGACCAATCACGCTTCTCTGTCTGGCAATCCGATGGACGTGTCTGGGTTTGGCGATTGCCAGGAGAACGGTACTTGCCTGACTGCACTGTGCCAAGTGTAAAGTTTGGTGGAGGGGGGGATTGTGGTGTGGGGTTGTTTTTCAGGGGTTGGGCTTCCCTTAGTTCCAGTGTATTAAATATTTTAATGGGCAACATAAGCTCAATACTAAGTTCCCTGCAAATCAATAGCCACTAAAATCTTGCAATTCATAAACCCCAGATCTGAAAAATGTCAGATACAGGTGTGATCCCGTAAATGCATATCAGTACTACATGCAGTAAAATACGAGGTGCATATATTTACACAAGTACCCAACATATTTGACAGCTGTATGATGATAACTAAAGCACTGCCATTTAGCTTTAATATATAAGGTCATTCATAATTAAGCTGATTTAAAGATCACAAGGTCTGAACATTTTTTTTTTTTTGGTCACAATTCATTATTTATAGACCTTTTACAGCTCATTTTGGTGAGAAGGAGAGGAATAGATTAAGATAGCTGCTTAATTACATTTCTGCAAAAATATCTCATCAAAAGAATAATTTCTAACTAACTGTCCGATCCACAGCTGTCAATGTAATGCTGGCCAATGGGTTTTTAAAGCATCACTTTCATCAGAATCGGGACACTCATGGCCAGTACTGTTGCAATGGTCCTGCTTGGATTCAGTTTTAGGACTTGGTTCTTAGAGTGTTGAACAATTGGGGTGCGTTAGAGCTTCACAGGTGGCAAGAAGTCTCTGCCAGCCCTACAATATTTGGAGAAAAGCATTTGATCTGGCCTCATTAGTCTTAATAACATTTTACACCAGTTTGGTGTTCATTGGAACCTTAATAGCCACTTCTAGATTGTTAACAGAACATTCTGTTGTCTACTCGGGCCACATGTTCTTGGGTTTCTGCACATCTGTTGTCATAAATCACTGGTTTTCTGCTACCCACTACTTTAGTGCTGATCTCTTTAATTTGACGTTGATCTGGCTCCTGATTTGGTACCTTAACTGGAAGTCATAATATTGTTGACCTCAGATTTGTTTTCTTTGCTCCCTGTTGCAGCATCTTCTCTAAGCAGAACCAACCTGGTGCCCAGAGCTAGTAGTACTCAGCAGAAAGATTACTGTTGGAGCTCCAAAGGAACTGTACACAAATAAGCGTCTCCAAAGGTATAAAGACTAACATAACTGCTATTACTGTGAATTTGTTAGTAAATGCCCCACCTACTAGACCTTTTAAAACATCAACCCATGGACAGTACTAGTAAGGAGCCGCAGAGGTGACATCAATGAAGAACCAAGTAGGTAGATCTTACGTAGAAACCCTTTAGCCTTTTGAAGTGATTGCATATAGTTTCCAAAGTCAATTTTGTGGAGAATCCCAAATTGTATTTAACATTCCAGCAAATCAATCTTATCCACTTCCAGAAAATGTGCCCCTACTAGCCAAAGTAACAGGTTTGCTTTACAGAGGGGACCATATGCAGTCAGTACTTACCTACTGTGCAGTCCCCCATACACCTGATCTGCTGCCAGACTAGTCAACATATGCCTGACACTTCCATGTTTTGGTCAATGTTTGAGTCAGCCCTCCCCTCTCATTCTAATTTAGCACTCAATGCCTCAGCAGTTCCAAGTACTGCTTACATAGGGTCATGGGAGAACATGCACGGGTATCAAGTACCTTGTTGGAGACCGTTTGGATGAGGAGGCTTCCCTTGCACCTTGTGCCCCAGAGACTCTGGAGGTGGAGATAGAGTCTGAGTGAACAGCAAGTAACACGGGTGCCAGAGGTGCGTCCACACTGTGCAGGTAAATTCCAGAGTCAGGATCAGGTCAGACAAGCTAAGGGCCACACGGGGCGGGCAGCGAAGTACAAAGCAGGAGACAGTGGCAAATCCAGTGAACAGGCAAAGGTCAGGAGGCAGGCAGCAATCAGAGTGGTCAAGAGCAATCCAGGTCAAAACACAGGAACAGGAAACCTACATCAGACACAGGAACACACTGAAGAATGACAAGCTAAGGGCCACACGGGGCGGGCAGCGAAGTACAAAGCAGGAGACAGTGGCAAATCCAGTGAACAGGCAAAGGTCAGGAGGCAGGCAGCAATCAGAGTGGTCAAGAGCAATCCAGGTCAAAACACAGGAACAGGAAACCTACATCAGACACAGGAACACACTGAAGACTATCCAGCACCTGGGGATCAGGCAGGCTTGTTTAGATAGGCTGGTCTATTAGAGGTCACCACATCACTTCCTGTGCGCCAGAGGTCACCACATCACTTCCTGTGCGCCAGAGGTAAGCGCGTCTTTGTGCGTATGTCCCGTTGTGCATGCATGCTCACCGGCGCATGTCTACCTGCTGTACGAAAAACAGGACCCTGTGCATGCGCAGTGACAGGTGTTACCTTACAATAGCACTGTTGACATTTTAGCTGGCACATGGGCATTTGACATAGCCTGATTGCCTTAGAGTACTGACCCACTCCCATTCTACTGTACAAGGCATTACCTGGAGGATCTCCAGGTAAGAAACTTTGCAGTAGTTGGAAAAGGTTAAAAGTTGGGAAGGGTGACAACCCTTTATTTTTCTGTCTGTTTTCTGCTTCTAAGAGATTTCCCTTCACTTCCTGTCCTAGACACAACAGGAAATGAGTAGAAATATCACCAGAGTTAAATTGCATTTCCATCTTACAGAGTTGTCAAAGGAACAGTTCATCATCGGAAGATTCTTCTTCACGTCTTGCTGTGGTGTATCTTGGATCTTCCCTCACTGTCGGTATTGGTGTAATTGGTGAATGTTTCCCCAGGGGTGACACAAACAATAATAAAAACCTGACGGTGCTGCCACAGCCACTATCATTTTCTGTTATTTCTATTATACTGCTATGTATTGCACTGTATACAATTCTGTTAAGGTATGTCCCTGCCATCTAATGGTAGATTAGTGCTTCTACGACTTGATTTCTGTATACATTTGGTATTTCCAACTGCCCTCCCCTCCTGTTTAGTATCAGTTGGTATAGCCTTAGATAGACCCTTCCTGCTTCTTCCATGTTACCTCATTTTATGTCTAGTCCTCATTGCAGATACTAGGTTTGGAAGATCTATTGTCTTTTTGCGCGGCATGTGATCAGCAAACATCCTCTGAGAGACAAAAAACAAAAAGGAGCGCCTCCATAGTGTAAAACGACTTTTAATAATAAAAACGCATAACTGTATTGTACTTACAAGAAGTTGGTAGTAAAAAGGCATGTAGAAAACAATGGGATGTCAAATCATCTAGCAGCGGAAGTCTGAAAAGATGTGCAGCATCAGCATCCACTGCCCCTGTGTGGTCTCGGTTTACATGTTTCTGGGGTATGCCCCCTTCCTCAGAACCTGACTGACACCACTTACACCCTGTTCTTATGTGTCTAAGGCTGACCTATCACAAGCGATCTCTAAATGAGTCACAAGAAGCAGTTATACCAGTTTTTCTGTGTTCTAATAGGTGTTGTCTCTATCCCTGAGGTTCATTATAAGCTGCAAATCAGCTGGTAAAATCTAATTAGTGATCAACATGTGAAGGGTCCTAGTTTGGTATCCTCTATATGTACTTTAAGAAGTAAAACTAGGTTGGAATTAAGCTTCTGTCTCTTCTTCTTGGAGAGTTATCTTGTCTATGGATGGATCAGAATCAGCTTGTGACCCTACTATCCAGAAGGATTGAGGTCCAAAGGAGGGATGTCAAAGTATAAAGTGGCTCTTGAAACAGAACACTGACAGAGAGTTTAACTCCTCACTACTCTATCCAGAACTGAAAAATCCCAAAATGTCATCCTTTACATACACATTAACAGTGTTATTCACAATAGGGTGAAGAGTTTGGAGAAGTCAGGTGAAGGGAACAAAATAGCTGATTTGGAAAAATTCTCCAGTTCGGCACTTTCACTTTCCAGTTCAGCTATGTTGTCCTAGATTGTTCCCTTGCCCTGCCTTCTCCAAACTCTTCACCCTTTTGTGAATAACGCTGTTAAAATAATTATTTGCACACATTCCATTTGTTTGGTCTCTGCCAAGGAAAAAAATAACTAACGGTGTATTGACATTTTCGGTATTAGAATTCCATTCCTAATTATATTTTAAGAAAGATGAACTGAAATTTGAATAAAAAGAGGAAACTGTTCAGTTTACTTTAGATTTATGTTTACACCACCAGCCTGGAGGAAAATATATTTTTATCTTTTATCTCCCCTGCATATTTCTTTTTTCATGTAATGTTATCATTTTCTTTTTCATTTCCATTTTGTGTGAAATTTTAATTTAAAAATGGAGCCTTATGTACGTTATATGTATAGCAGGGCACACTTTCACACATTAAATGCAAATTTAAACATCATGCAACGTAACCATGGAAACTGTTGCCAACTATTCCTTACGAGGTAAGCCAGGACGTAAAACATCTAATAATCTGATGATCAGAAAATAATTCTAAGCTCAGCAGATACAGCGATACCATCTGGGAATAGAAAAAATAAAAAAAATTACCAAAAAAAATAATAAATTACCAGAAATGTTTGGAAAAATAGCAAAGTAACATAACAAAACACTGATTTTAAGATGACCTCAGCCACCATACAGACAGTCCAGTGGCTCAGTGGTTAGCACTTCTGCCTTGCAGTACTAGAGTCCCCTGGTTCGTATCCAAGTCAAGATGCACTTTGCATGTTCTCCCTGTGCTTGCATGGCTTTCATTCCAAAGACATGCTAAAAGGTAAATTGGCTCTATATACATGTGGAATAGGGACCTTAGATTGTAAGCTCCTTGAGGGTGGGGATTGATGTGAATATGCAGTATATAAAGCACTATGCACATTTTCAGTGCTCTATAAATAACAATAATAATTAATAAAAATAAAAACACTACCGCCCTACACATAAAGCATCAAGGTGAAGTTAGTCTAATAATTTTCCTGGTCGAGTACTGTGAGGTATGTGAATTACAACACTAGCTAGGCAGGATTACTTATAATAAAGCTGAGCTCCAGGTAGATACAAAATACACCAATTAACCTCCCTGGCGGTATGATTATTCAGGATTTTAGCATCCCAAAGCGGTACATTGTTATTCATGGAAATGTTTTGTTTTATATTGTAGGCCCGTAATTCCTAGCAAATCTTAGGAATAACTCACCTAAATCTGCCCAAACAAGAGTACAGTAGACATCCCAGGTATGATAAAGTTTGAAACACAAAATTAAAAAATTATAATATAATAAATTATAAATAATTATAATAAAGTGTCTGATGAAAGTGTCTGACTGAAAGTGTCTGATGAAAGTGTCTGACTGAAAGTGTCTGATGAAAGTGTCTGACTGAAAGTGTCTGATGAAAGTGTCTGACTGAAAGTGTCTGATGAAAGTGTCTGACTGAAAGTGTCTGATGAAAGTGTCTGACTGAAAGGGTCTGATGATGAATTTCCCAACGAATCGCTATCGCTCAATTCTTCTAGTGATTCTAAATTACTATCGCTGTTTCTAGCTGGTCTAAAACCGCTTTTGACCTAAAGGGACGCTTTTTGGATGCCATGGACGTTCTCAAGTTTCCAGGCAGAAAGAACAGTAAAAGTGCAGGCAGGGCACTGGACAAAGCTCTAGGGACAAAATTGAAGTGAAATAGTTTGATACATAAGTGTAATCATAGCAGATTACATTGTATTGTGTGTATTCTGTGTAAATGTCATGTTTTCACTTTTGAATTTCCCGCTGTGACGCCCCCCGCTGTGACACCCGAAAACGAAACTAAAACTTAGATGCCGGCATCGGCCGGCCGCGTACAGCAGAGGGCACCACAGGCTCGCAGGGACAAGGTAAGTGACACTTTTCTGTGCAATCCCGAGAGTTTACCGCTCTTGGTACTGAAAATTAACCCCAAGCCAGACTCGGGAATACCGCCAGGGAGGTTAATGCAAGTTGTAAAAATATAGCAATAAAAACTGATGTAAATGTATTAAAGAGTGTTAGTATTTATTTTATTCGACTAGTATGAGTACCTGACTTGATTTCATCCCCTTATGAACCCCTGAACAGCAGCACTGGGAGAATCACCTGCATGTTTTATTTTCCGATCTGTGCAGCCATCCATCATTAAACAGCTCCGGGCACTTTGTCTATGTTAAGGCGCTTCCTGTAACAAAGACCAGTCAGTGTAGTGTAGGGTGACTGGTCTTGTCTCTACCCCCTCCCATAGTTTTCTGCAGGCTATTCACTAAAGGGTAAAAAGTTTGGGGAAGGCAGGAGAAGTGAACAATCTAGGACAACATAGATGATTTGGAAAAATTCTCCAATTCAGCTCACTTTCCAGTTCAGCTATGTTGTCCTAGATTTATCACTTCTCTGCCTTCTCCAAACTCGTCACCCTTTTGTGAATAACCCTGTCAGTTCTTTGCACTCCTAGCTGTGAGAACCAGCTGTCACTGACAGCTCCGGGTCTCCACTAATGACCGGGAAGCAATCAGCAAGGTTCCCAATCATGTGATTGCCATGTCAGCTATGACAGCTTTGTTTATAAACAAAACCACGACAGTGACACCTGCCATTGTATTTCTAAGTGCATTCTATATGCATCTAGTAATATTTTACTTTACAAAGGCAGTACAAATAAAAAAAGAAAAACAAACACAAAATAATAATAAAAGGTTAAAAAATAATAAAAGGTTTTAAAAAAATGTCTTCATTTAGAAGCCTTTTGTTAATAAAACATTGTAAGCCATCACGGGCACAGCCCTCCTTACCATCTTGCCTTGAATTGTATTGTAATTGTAATGTCTTCCTTATATTGTAAAGTGCTGCGCAAACTGTTGGCGCTATATAAATCCTATATAATAATAATAATAATAATACATGAAATCCTTAAAGGCACTCGGGCCAAATAAACTCTTGACCCTTGCAGTGGGAGAACCCCTACACTGCAAGGTTTAAGTGCTCGTCTTGTCTAGGGAGCTAAAATAACAGATATACTCACCCAAACCACAATCCAAGCTGGCTCCTAGACCAGTACCTTCAGCCTCGCTCCAACTCCACTCCAGCGATGTAATGCCCCTTGGCGTCCTTACATCCTATACACTGTATGTATAGGATGGGACAATGATGGCATGCTTATATTTGTAGTTCCTTAGCTGATATATATGTGTGGGGTACAGTTCAAGTGGATGTTTATATAAGATGGGGGGCAAAAAAAAATGTCTGCCCCGGGTGACCATAACTCTGGTTACGCCACTGTATAGGATGACCCACAGGACCTTAGACCACTGAAGCCAAATGGGAGCGTGAAGGTACCGATCTAAGACAGAGCAGGAATCGTGGTTCAGGTGAGTATTGAATGTCCCAAGGTGGAATTGAATGTCCTTCGGGAAGCAATAGAATGTCCTTCGGTGTCTTCATGTCTTATACACTATATAGGACGTAATGACTCACAGGGACTTAGACCACTGCAGCGGAGGGGAAGAGAGGCTAACTGGTCTAGGAGCCAGCTGCGATCATGGTTCGGGTGAGTATATCTTCCAAGGTGGAATTGAATGTCCTTCGGGAAGCAATGGCATGTCCTTCGGTGTCCTCATGTCTTATGCACTATATAGGACATGATGACTCACATGATCTTAGACCACTGCAGAGAGGCTAACTGGTCTAGGAGCCAGCTGGGATCATGGTTCGGGTGAGTATATCTTTGTTATTTTAGCTATCTAAGTAAAATGGTCACTTAACCCTCGCAGTGTAGAGGTAGTCCCATCGCAAGGGTTAAGATAATTATTTCCCTGAGTTCTTAAAACAAATTAGTTGGGCAAATAAGTCATTGTTTGTAAGCAACGCATACCTGCGATACTGACTTGGGTCTAAGCATGTACAGTAGGCATCAATGACAAAACAATCATTAGGAGCCTTAGATGTTCTTTAAGACCCCGTGATGTGCATCACCCTATCCACACTTGGTGGCGTGTTCTCTCGTGGTACCCGATTCCACTATATTCTGCTGTATAACGTAACTGTGATATATATTTCACCCATAGTCACCATAGGGGGGTGGGTACCCTTCCTGAGACTCCGATTGTGATGGTTTCTGGTTGGATGATACACATTGATATTTGCCTACTCTGTTTATTTTTTGCCATGTAATGTTGTATAATTGTTTGATATTTGTATGACAGGTCTGGACCCGTGACTTTATCTGCTTTGTCAATAAAAATGATGTTAAAAAAAAAAAAAAAGACAAAAAAATGATTGACTTTATCTGCTTTGTCAATAAAAATGATGTTAAAAAAAAAAAAAAAGACAAAACAATGAATGCACCTAGTAAAAAAAAAGACAAAACAATGAATGCACCTAGTAAAAAAAAAGACAAAACAAGTAATGCACCTGGTAAAAAAAAGTAAAAAGACATAAAACATACATTTAAATCAAACTAAAAAAATTAAAAAGACCTAAAAATCACCAATTTTCCATTCAACATTGTTAGATGTGATCCGCAGAATGAGAAGACAGTATTCTTTGGAAAACACAATAAAGGTTGGAAAAAGAGAAGGACAATATGAAAGTCTAGCTGGTAGAAGATGAATAGTTTTTTTATTATCAGAACACCAATGTGAGTATTCCTTTTGAATCTTAGGAAAAATCTATCCATGCCTTCTGGCAACCGGTGGTTCTAAAGGTCTTCTAGAGTCTTTAACTGAATAGCAACCAACAATCAAATTATATATTCAGGTGTTGAACCTATTCGATGCCCAGTGACATACTCCAGGGCTGTAGTGTACAAAGAAGCCCCAGTCATCTTCCCCAGCAGCACTGCAACACTCTCTTTAACTCTGCCACCAATTGGAGGTTGGAGAACACTCTTAGGCTGGGCACACACCTTACAACCATCGCAAGACTTTTGTCTTGCAATGGTTATAAGGTACTTAAAAAAACGTACAATCTGCCTATGTTGCATAGGCAGATCGTACTTGCGATGATTGCAAGCCACGCCCCCCGAGGGGCGGGCTTCCGATTACTGCAATGCCGAACGGGCAGTGTGCGCTTGCGCACACCGGCCCGTACGGCTTTTATCGTACGGACATGCCACAAACCCGCCGAACATCGTACGATGCTCGGCGGGTTTTCGAACATGTCCGGAAGTTAAAAGTCGTGCGACCTTACAGTAGTAGAGGTCGCACGGCTTCCACACACCTTACGATAATCGTACGATCACGGGATTTCCCGCGATTATCGTAAGGTGTGTGATTATCGTAAGGATGAATGGGTGGAACCAGCACAATAGAACTACTATGCGTTACACATCAATACAAGCTTTTTAAAGGATAGCATGTCTTTAATGATCACATACTGTTACAGTATTACTGAAGTATTTTGTTATGCCTTTAACATTTTATAGAATTGCTCCTGCATGTTTTTTTGTTATTGTATCGATTAACAAGATTTGTAGTGGCTCCTTGTAATAACTCGTCTCCTAACAACTGTTACAGGTGAACTCCAGGCAGATATAAAAGACACATACATATTAAAGTGATACTAAACTCAGGAGTTAAATCTTAAAAATGAGGGATTACGAGTACCGATATTTATCTTTCGGTACCCGCTGAGTACCGATGCCAGTACTTCCACTAGCATGGAGCCGGCTTCCCTGGCCGATCAGGAAGCCAAGCGGCGTGTCATTACCCGACGCCCGACTTCTCGATTGCCCAGGAAGCTGGCTCCATGCTGTTTGGCTGGTTCCATGCTGATTGGCCGGAAAGCTGGCTTCCCAGCCTTGTTTCCAGATTGGCCGGGTAGCCGTCTCCATGTTCCCTCGTGGCACTGCCGGTCAGAGGAAATCTCCCTGTGACCAAAAGTTCCAGTATCAGGGGTAAGTATCGGAGCATTTGGGCAAGTACAAGTACTCGCCCAAATACTCAGTATCGATACCAATACTAGTATCAGTGCATCCCTATTGAAAATACATTCAAATAGCCTAATTAATAACAGAAATGTATCTTATTTGTGTATCACTCAGCTCTAGCTCCTCCAATCATCTCTGAATTGGTGCTGGCACTGTCCTTCCTTCTGGAGGGGGGCTACTTTTGTTCCCCATGGTCCGTGTGTGTGTTGTAAAGTAGACACCGCTCCAAGCTCACTCCTGTGATGGACTACAATCTCATGTTTAGTTTACTCATTTGTATTGAAGTTATAGTTCATCAGAGGAACGAGCTTAGAGCAGTGACTACTTTACAACCCACACAGTAATCATGGGGAACAGAAGTAGCCCCCCTCCAGAAGGAAGGACAGTGTCAGCACCAATTCAGAGATGATTGGAGGATCTACAGCCGAGTGATACACAAATAAGATACATTTCTGTTACTAATTAAGCTATACGAATGCATCACTAGAGGGAGAATCATCACTAGGAGTCAGTCACTGCAGTGGTCGCAGACCTGGATGACATGGCTGTGCAGGCGGAGATAAAATCAAATAACAATATAATGCTGCTAGAAGATGTACCCCACAATACACGTAAGGAGGGTGGTTAAGTTGTAACATAAAAAATTTAGGGCTGTTACTGATTAAAATGTTCGTGTTCGATTAATCGAAATTTTTTAAAATCGATGTAATCGATTAATTATAACGCACATACAGATCCAACTACATTGGCCTTTACATACAGCACAGCAATGAAGTAATAAAATGAACTAGAATCACACTAATCCAGCACGTTATTAATCTCATGTGCCCCACACTTGAGTGGGGCAACTCAGAATAATAACGTGCTGGATTAGTGTGATCCTAGTTCATTTTATTACTTCATTGCTGTGCTGTATGTGTATAGGCCAATGCCTTGGCTGGCGCTCGTGCAGAAAAAGTTTCTTCGGCAAACTCACCGGCCCAGGTGGCTCCGTCGGCTAACGAAGGGAAGGGGGAGGAGTCCGGTGACGTCACGGACATCAACGTCACCAGACTCCTCCCCCCTTCCCTTCGTTAGCCGACGGTGCCACTTGGGGACATCGACGTCGAAGGATTCCTCCCCTCTTCCGTTACCGATGGAGCAACTTGGGGACATCGACGTCACTGGACTTCTCCCCCCTTCCCCAAGTGGCTCCGACGACTAATGAAGGGAAGGGGGGAGGGGTCCGGTGACGTCGATGTCCGTGACGTCACCGGATCTCCGACGGGACTCCCAGAAGCCGACGGAGAGGTGAGTATTTTCATTAGCGATCAAAAAAAATTTAATCGATCAAAAAGATTAACGATTAATCAAGAAATGAATCGTTAATTTGCAAAGCCCTAACAAAATGGTCTAAAAGGTAAACTAAGCCTTTAATGCGCATAGTTCTGGGATTGGATGTCCAACAAGCTCAAATAAATGTTAGATGTCCACAAACTTTGAACCCCAGAATGCATATAAAGCACATATAATTATCACAATAACATATTTGCAGTGATAGTGGTCCTCTTAAACAAGTCAGGTGTCCACAAACTTTTGGTCATATGGTGTATCTATTTTTTTTCGTGCAAAAGTGGACTTTTCCTTTAAATGCACGGTGAAGATCTATTGTATCTGTGGAGAATATCATGACTCACGTAGCCTGAACTTGCGTTATTTTCTCTTTGAATGATGTGTCTGCTGAAGGAATGCAACAATTGGCATTATATAACAAAATGACTACGGCCGTGCCCTGGACAAACTTATTTGTTTCATTTGTTTTCCGGAAAATTGCCTTACATCTTACGCGTTTATTTCCCCTGATTAAAGGAAAGCAGGAGTCCGGCTGACAACCACTGAGACAGGAAATATTGTTGTTTGTCTTGGGCCCCATGTTAATTATGTTTTATTTATTTCCAATCTCTGCCTCTCTTCTTCACTGCCTTCTTTTCTTGTTATGTAATCTGCAGATGGTTGTGTATTGTTTTTCCCTGTATAGTACTTGTAATGGTCACCTATTATCTCATTGATTAGTTATGATCAAGTGCAGCACAAGGGAATAGATGAGCAGGTGTGAGCCGATTCTGTGGATGAAAAAAGCATCTCTGTAAGAAAATGGAGGACAATGCACACAAGCGCTTAGGTCCCTTTTACACCTGTAAGTTACACTGCATTGCACAAAAATGCACCATACACGTTAACAGAATGCAGTGCCATTCATTCATATTGGAATCCTAATGCATTAAAAGGAGAACTACGAGGTGAGTGCTTTTCACTCACCTCATAGTTCTAGCCAACCTGTGACAATGAGAATGTCACAGGTCGGCTCAGTAGATCAGGAAGTGAGCGAACATATACCGGCGTTCGCTCATTTCTCAATCCTGTCACAGCTCTCTGCCGTGACAGGGTAGGGGCTGGATTCCCCCCTCCCCGCTCCGATCCCCAAGCGCTGACTGGCGGAACGGACGGGGGAGGGGGCGGGTACAGCTGGCTCTGCCTCTAGATAGGCAGAGCCAGCTGTCAGTCACGCAGCTGGGCGGATCCCGGCACAATTGTCGGGATCCACTTCAGCTGCGGCGTCTCAGTATACCGCGAGCCATAGCTTGCGGTATACTGAGCTTAGGGTGACGGGAGGACACAAACTAGCGTTGGAGAACTATGGGGAAAAGCCCTAACCCCATAGTTCTCCTTTAAGGCAACATTGGAAAAAATGGTGCGTGTCTGTTTTTGTGCATTCTGTTGCTGTGGCAACCCATTCATAAGAATGTCAGCATGCAACAAAACACATCTATGAAGGTTCTCATTCATCCAGGTCATGATATATCTGTAAAAAATAAATCAAAGCAACTGTACTTGCTGTATTTTTCTTGAAGATGTTTCGCTCGTCATCCAACTACAGTAGCTTTCTCAATTCAATTCTTTAAGAAAAATACAGGAAGTCCAGTTGCTTTGATTTATTTTTTACAGATGCAACATAACACGTTTGGAGGTGTGGTATTAATGCAAAGCACACCAGAATATGAAGCTGTGACAAGGCCCTCAATGCAGCCATAACCTTATTGCTATCACAAAAACTAAAAGAAAACACATTTCTTTTAAAAATGGTGCAGGATTAATTTGTCCCAGCTCTGTTCTCCTGTAAGCAGGGCCGGATGTACTCTCTCTGCTGCCCCAATGCCAGGTTCCTCAATGCACCCCTCTATATGCAGGCTGCATACAAATGATCTCAGCATCATCGCCAATATCACTTGTCCAAAACAAGCGACGGCTTCCCCACTGTACATTTAGCCTTGCTTGCTTAAAGCAGGGCTTAATGTACCTTCATGCCCGGCACCCGGAACTGCATGTCCCAGGCGTCGGGAGATAGGAATTCCACATCCCTGCTGCCCCTCTACTCCCTGCTGCCCGGAGGCCGGGCCTTGGTTGGCCTTGTGGGAAATCGGGCCCTGCCTGTAAGAAGTAGACATGTAAGCTGCGGAAAAATTTGGTTCGGATATTTAGCTATTTCGTGATTCGGATTAGAAATTCAATTTGGCTCGGGTTTCGGATTCAGACGAAATCCGAATTTTCGTTAGTTTCGGATGAGTTTACGAATATTCATTGCGAATACCACAGAAAACCATATACAGATATTAATACTAGAGCTGAATCTCCTAGACCCAAATGGCATTCAGGATCTGAATTGCCGAATTGCATTTGGGAGCTCCTGAATACCATTCGGGTCTGGGAGCCTCATCTTTAGTAATATACTGTATGTATATGGCTCCCAAACCCAAATGGCATTCGGGAGCTCCTGAGTGCTATTTAGAAAGTCGGATCCAGAATGCCATTCGGGTCTAGGAGCCTCAGCTTTAGTATTATATGTATATACTGTACAGTATATGGCTCCCATGTTGCCATATCGAAAATTCGTGTTCAGACCCATTCGGATGCATAAACCGAAAAATACATCTGATTGGCCAGAAAATTCACATGTCCGATTCAGTTTAGTTTTTGAACGAAATTCAGACAGGATCCTAAATTTGGAAACGGAAATTTGGATTTGGACACATTCGAATACATTGGGATTCGAAAATTCAGATGTGTCCGAATTTTTTGGAAAGTTTTTATGGATTTTGATTAGGAACAAAACGAATCGCACATGTCTAGTAAGCAGCACTGAGGTCAGGAGCTGAAACAATCAACTCCTCGGCTTCCCTCTGTAGAGACAAATGTAAACCGAATATTAACGCATTTAAAATCAGAGATCAGCGAGATGCGGGTCTCGCTGATAACAAAATAAATACATTACTTTAAATAACATGCTTGGGAGATGCCTTAAACGTGCAAATAAAGTGGTGCACCTGTACTATGTACTCCTGGGAAATGTGACATTAGAAAAAACAATTGCCACTAAATATCAGATGCTTTCCCCCCTGACTTATGTTTGCAAATAAAATGGTTGAGTGATCCCGGGTAAAGTCATGGACCATATATGAACCCCTCCTCGGTAAGGCACCATGTTCCCTTACATAAGCTATCCCCCCTTCAGTCTGTTATGAATGCTGCTGCCAGACTCACCCACCATCCAACCACTTGATGTCTGCCACTCCCCTCTTCCAATAGGTTTTGCTCTCCCAACAAACAAAAATTCCAAATATATCAACAAAACCATCCTCTTTGCTTCTTCTGAGACCTTCTGCTTTCTAGCTCTCTCATCACCTCCTCCCTTGCTCGCCTCCATGACTTCTCCGGAGACTCGCTCATCATCTGGAACTTTCTACCCTAATCTGTCTGGCTATCTCCTACTCTGCCTGGCTTTAGGTGATCATTGAAAACTAATTCCTGTGATGGACTACAATCTCGGGTTTAGTTTACTAATTTGTATTAAGATTGTAGTCCATCACAGGAGCGAGCTGGGAGCGGTGACTACTTTACAACACACACAGAGACCATGGGGACAAAAGTAGCCACCCTCCAGAAGGAAGCACAGTGTCAGCACCAATTCAGAGATGGTTTCAGGATCTACAGCTGACTGATACATAAATAAGGTACATTTTTGTTAATAGTTCAGATACTTGAATGCATTTTTAACTCTTGAGTTTATTTGGTCACTATAATTGTATTCTAATGCACATCTACAACAAACCTGCATTAACACATGCTAACATATGTTCTGTGCGCTGCTTTGCACTTGGCCTTATTTAAAGGGTTATTAAACCCTCAGGTGTTTTTGCATATATCTGCAAAAAGTGTAAAAAGAATACATTTAAAAAAATGCTTTGAAAAGGGTTAATACTTACCTGTGTCTTCCCTGCGCGTTTCCTTCCGAAAATGTGAAAATTATCGGGCGGCCACAAAGCATCTTGGGCGCGTGCGCAGTTCACATTTTCAGCCGGGACGTGAGGAGAGCCACTAGATAAATCTATGGATGCGTGCACCCGCATGCAGACACCATGGGAAAGAAAGTGTCAGCAAGCTCAGAGGAGTCAGTGCTGGATCAGAGACCCACCGCAGTGCTGGAGGGACAGATGAAAGGGACAGGAAAGAAGAAGATCGGATTAAGAAACATCATTTAAGGTAAGTGCTTTAATTAACATTGGGGGAGGGAAAAAGATTTTTGACTTTAATGTCCCTTTTAGGTGTTAAGGTGTCTTGATAACCCATTCATTTCAAATGGGTTGCTTAGCGCAACATGGCTCGGTGCAGCACAAGCTCGGCTTCTTTGCAGCACTCTGTGTTACGGTGTGAATGGTCCCCTGCCAGAGACCAAATCAGAAGGAGTCCAGCATCTTGAAAGCCTGCTATGGTTCCTCTGCAGACAGAGGATTGAGTCAAATGATTGAGTACTTTGGCAAAAAATACAATTCTGAACCCATCTCAGGGTTGCTGCTAGACTGATACCAAGCGCAAGTGCCTCAGTTCTTCTGCTGAATGCCACGGGTTTCCTTTGCAGTAGTTGTTATCATAGTACAAAATGTGACCCTGAAGACAATTCAGTCTTCAGCCTTTGCTAATCTCTAGTTCTGAAAGCTCTTTTTATATCTTAAGTGCTGGTTCACACCTGACCGTTTTGTAGTTACTTTATTTCTGCTTCTATACGCCAACATTAATTCGTTTATATATATTTACGAATTTATAAATAAATCCTGACGAGTAACTACATTCTTCACCATTGTTTAGAAATATGTTTTGAAGACCTTGTAGTAAAAAAAGAGAATGTAATATCTTTGAAGAAATACAAGGTCTCTGTGTTTACCTGTACTTAACAATGCATGTCTCCCTTTCACTTAATGGATTACAGGGAATGTATGGTGTGTTTTCGCTAAGCACATTTTTGTAATTATTTTTGCAGTATTTACCTTAAATAAACTTTTGATGCGACTTTCTTATTCATACAATTTTTAAATTTTTAAATTTTATTATATTACGTTAAATGTATACATTTGTAGATTAACCACTAAAGGCATTTATAGGGGATGGCCCTGGGCATCCCAACAACAAGCTGACAATGCTGCTGCTAACCGTAAAGCGGTGGCTTAGCATTGTCTGTCTTAAACAGGAACTGCTGTTACTGACAAGGTCTTGGTTTACAAAAAATACTGATTTACAAAAAAAATTTTGTGTAAGCAAACTGTGTACAGTGAGGCATGATGGAAAACATACTGAAAAATAAAAATGCTATTTAACCCCTTCGTTACGGGAGACGTACAGTGTACGCCCCGCCACATAGTGCCTGAATGACTGGCCATGTACACTGTATGTGACCAGTTATTTGCGGCTCTGTAATGCTGGTAACCGCTGATTCTCAGCGGTTACCATTCATTAATGGATGGGTCAGTATTGAGGCATTCATTAATGAAATAGTTAAGCTTTTTTAAAAGCTTCCTTCTTTCATTAATAAAAGAATAAAGCCGTTACATACAAATACGGGATAACTAAATAGCGATCCGGTAGTTGACAGCTAAAGATAGCAGAGAGGTAGCAGAGTGAGTCACCTCTCTGCTATTTGTTTTGACAGCTCCATAGACTTGCCCAAAGTATATGAAGCTGTATGACACATTTCAGGCAATGTTACAATGTATCTCTGTGCCTGAAATGTATCACTTTGGATAGTCTGGGCACCATCAGAAACCTTTAGGCTGGGTTCACACCTAGGCGTATCGAATATGCGCGTTTGTAGCGCGTTTCCGAGGGCTACCTGGCTGTATCCCAATGGATACGCATGACAAATACGCCCAAAAGAAGCTCTTGTACTTCTTTGGGCGTAGGGCAATTTGCAGCTCGTTCCTACGCGCTGTAAAACGCCCAGGTGGGAACCATGCCCATAGGCAATCATTGGTTTTCACATGTTGAACGTTTTACAGAGCGTAGGAACGCGCTGTAAAACGCCCAGGTGTGAACCAGGCCTTAGTGAGATCTGATTCTGACATGCTGTCAGGATCAGTCTCTAAGGTTATTATTAGCCTAATAATAACCAACAATTTAAAAAAAGTTAATTTATCAAGCAGTCATAGTGACTGCTTGATATAAACTGACAAAAAAAGTGTAAAAAAAAATGATATGTAAATATATTTTCATACTATTATTATTATTATTATAAACATTTTCTGAAAAATAATAATAATCAAAACTTGTGAAAAAAGTGTTTTCTTTACGTTTTTTCCTGATAATGTTTTTATATTTTATTTGAACTAAGTGAGGCGTTAAGTACACATGTTTGATATAATTATACAGCCCTATCTGTCCTCTAAAAAACAATATATAACATTTCTGGGTGCACTTTGTAAGAAAGTATATTACTGACGTGGAAGAATCACACAGCAAAAATGTAAAAAGTGTGTCAGTCATTTACGAACAGAAACTGAAAACAAGCTCAGTCATGAAGGGGTGAATAAAATTATACATTTCCTTTATAGACCATATATGTCAAATAATCTTTATACAATTGTATACTGGGGTCTATTCACGAAGCAGCCAAAGGATCTAGCCGTACCAGCTAACCAGGGACACTGGTCTCCAGACAGCCTAACTCTCCCGGGCCCTCAGGTAGTCTCCCGCCCCCAGCCGCCCAGGAGAGAAACACTGCTTTTTATTTTATTTTTTTA
The DNA here is from genome assembly GCF_000935625.1 of Nanorana parkeri. Lineage (NCBI taxonomy): Eukaryota > Metazoa > Chordata > Amphibia > Anura > Dicroglossidae > Nanorana > Nanorana parkeri. Next base: position 747,023 of record NW_017306406.1, on the reverse strand, counting down.
TTTTGATGCGGAGCTGTTGGCTGGCGTCAGAATAAAAACAAAAATGTTTCACCATAGGAATGCATTGCTAGATTCCTATTGGCTATTGCAAATTGAAATAGCCAATAGGAATTTAGCAATGCATTCCTATGGCGAAAGTTTTTTTTTTGACGCCAGCAGAACCGCCGGCCTGTAGAAATTTTTTTTTATCCTTTTTTAACTATTTTTCTGTTCTGCTCGGTACCACAGAGGGACCGAGCAGAACAGCCTATTTACTCACTGCTGTTCGGCATCTATAAGAATGGACCAAACAGCAGCGAGCAGCCTGCCGGAGGTTCGGCTTTGCCGATCCAGATGTTGGATCGGCTGAGTCGAACTCCTTCTGCACTTCGGGTCGGGCGAACATGCGTAGCATGTTAGGG